>NC_056730.1:708308914-708406414 GCF_019279795.1 Protopterus annectens | reverse complement strand
CAGGCATTTTGATCATCTGTTTTTTGGGCATAGAGGCCTGTGCACGTGGCTCATGAGTCGTTTTTTTAGTTTTAGAAGTTGCTTTTGTCTTTGGTTTTGCAGCTGTCGTTGGTTTGATATACAAATGTTGAGGTCTGAATACACCCTCAGAAGCCGGTGCCTGCTCAGCAGTTCCAGACCCATCCGAGGGAGATTCATCTATTGGTCCAATACCTTGAGTATCTTGTGGCATGCTGGATTCCACATGGGTGTCGGGCCTGTGACTCGAAGGTAGCAGGTATTAGGAGCTGTGAAAGCGCCTCACTGAGTACCGGCGACTGGCTTAGGAGAAGTTTTGTCATCGGTTTTGGATCTCGACTGCCTTTCTCTGTCCTTTTCTTTGCATTTTTTATGCTCTCTGTTAGTCGGATTGCAATCAGACGATATTTCTGGGTAGTTAAATTTGTCATCAGTCTTCTTCTTCTTTCGGCTTTTCCCGGTTAGGGGTCGCCACAGCAGATCATCTGTCCGCTCATGATTGGCAGTGGAGTTTTACGGTGTCGAGTTGCCAGCCCAGCGCCAAACCTTCCACAGAAGAGACACACACTCACACCTAGGGCCAATTTGGAGTGTCCAATCCACCCACTGCATGCCTTTGGGATGTGGGAGGAAACCGGAGGAAATAACCGCAACCACAGGGGGGACATGCAGACTCCGCACAGAAGGCACCCCAGCAGAGAATCGAACTGGAGAACCTCTTGCTGTGAGGAGGCAATCTGTCAGCAGTACAAAGCAAGAAAAAAGTTTCCCTAACGGGGTACTTAGCTTTAGTGAAGACTTCGGTTCTGAAACTCAAACTCGAATATTTCAGTAGTCAGCCGACTGGCACTTGCGAAATGCTTCTGCTTCGGGCACCGCACAGCAAGAAAGTCTAAAGAAAATGGTGTCGGCTGCATGTTTTATACCCCTGACAACCTGACGTCATGGAAGAGGAGACAGCAACCAACGCAGGACCCAAGACTTTGGAATTCAGGCCGACTGAGGGAAACCTGCCAGAAGATTACCCAAATGTAATGACTGCAACAATGAAACACGAAGAACATCTAGTTACTGGCCACATCCTCATTTATAAACCCCATACCCGTCCTGCACTAAGCTCTATTCTTCTTTCCTTTCACCCAAACAGATCCCTTCGTTCTACTGATAAACAACTTCTCACCATCTATAAACCTCAAAAAGTAACTGGAAATGGCCTTTACTGCTACTCTGTTGCCAAAATAATGGAATTCTGTTCCATAGGCTATTAGAACTGAAACTTACCATACTTCCTTCAAGCATTTTCTGAAAGAACACCTATCAAACTCATAGCTATGCTCATGCTATACCCCTGGTTTAACACCTATCTTATCTACTTTTCTCTACCAGTGTCTGTACAGATTTCTCTACTCATCACCACTTCCTCATCTTCATCTGACTATCCTACCCTCTCTACCACTTTACACAACCTTTTCTTATCATCCCCTCTCCATTTATACGAATTTATCCTAATCTTTTGCCTCCTTTATAGTTACAAATCAAACTATACATTACTTTTACTTATTCCTACTGTGAACTGTCAAAAGGACACTCTCCAGAGTTGTATACAGTGTTTTACTTTGCTTTTTCTCACTGTTCTCTTTGTAACATATTTTTGCTACATCTCCACACCTTGCAATATTGTTGATTATTTTTGAAATGTAAAATGTTCAATTTTTTTATGTAATGTCTTTGAAACAATTATTTCTTCTCTATTAAATGGAGCCCCCCCCCCCCCCCGTGCCTCAACTGAAAATGGGCTCTTGTAACCCAGTCAGACTTTCAAAATAAACAAATGCCAATAAATACATACATACATTTTAGGCCTTCGTCACGTTACTTTTGGCTTTGTCCAGATTTCTTCACTACTTCACTATGAAGCAGAGTTATGTGCCACAGTGATATTTCTGTTAATCACTTGACCAAAAATACTTTATGATATCGAACAAAAACTTCCATAATGATGGAAAACTCCAAAATGATACCTGGTGTCTAATTATTTTATTTATTTATTTATTTGCAGTTAGTTAACCGGGATAATCCAGTGGGCCAGAGTGAGCATTTTTCAATGGAGGCCGGGGGATAAAAGTTCCATGCATATACATAGATACAGACAAAAAGTTAAAAAAACAATATCATGTCCCATTGCTTCAAGATTAAAACAGGGTATTATAAATGTAAAGTAAGTGGAGTTAATACAAACAATGTTATATATGTTAAAAATAATCATTTATATAGGATGTCAAGGTTTATAGGTAAGTCTATTATATAGTTTATACTCAACTGCGGTGGTGGTGCTGCGGTAGCGTTGTCGCCTCACAGTAAGACGTTGTCCTGTTCGATTCTCAGCTAAAGCGTCTTCTGTGTGGAGACATGCGTGAATGGGCGTACTTTCGTTGAAGGTTGTGCATCAGGGCTGGCAACTCTGTACGTAAAAAATCTACTGCCAATCATTAGCAGACCAGAGTTCCACTGTGGCGACCCCTAACCGGGAAAAGCCGAAAAATACAACATCCTCAATAGTAAATAAATAGGGATAGTAGGAAATGAAAGAGTAAGGAGAGGTGGGAAGGATAGGATGTGTAGTGTTAGGAGGAGTATAGAAGGTAAGCAAGATGAAAGTGAAAGCATGGTATAGAGATTAGGAGGGGTGGAAGAAGGAGCATTCCCATTTGGAAGAGAGATGAGTGAAGTAAGGTTCTGAAAGTAGGGGGGGGGGGGGGGTTGGGTGCTTCGAATGCGTTTGAGGAAGTGAGTTCCATTTTCGTGCTAGGGAAGAAGATAAAAGGAGTTGGCCAGGAGTACAAAATGGTTTGTACACTGAGAAAGTTTTGATTATTAGATCTGAGGGATCGGTCGGGAAGATGCATAGTAAAGGTAGAAGACAGAGAAGGACAATGAGAGGGCTTGAAGATGAATTTGTGGGCAATGGAGATTTGAATATAAGAGAGGTAGTGGGGGAGCTCTAGCCAGTTTAAGGAGTGTAATGAGTCACAGTGATGAGAGGAGGATTTGGCGCCTATAGCAAACTTAGCGATTTTATTGTAGCAAGATGCCAGTTTAGTTCTGAGGGAAGCTTGAAGATTGGTAAGGATGGGAGCCCCATACATGAGAGAGGGTAGAAGGTAGGTGGTGGAGAGAGAAATCTTAGTGGAATATGTAAGAAAACAATTGTGGTGGTAAAGCATACCAAGCTTCTGATGGGTCTTCTTAATGTTAGTTTGAAGGTGAATATCAAACTTAAGTTGTTTGTCAATAAAGACTCCTAGAAACTTGGCACAGGAGGCTACTTCAATTGGTGTCATATTTTGGCTTATCGTGAAGGAGTTTTTGTCTATTTTGGTGTTTTTAGTTAGGGTGAATATCACAAATTTGGGTTTGGAAGCATTGAGAGCAAGGTAACTTAAGCATTCAAGCCTCTGTGCTGGCAAAGGCTGCCTGAGTAGCTTACAGGAGAGTGGGGAGAGATTCAGCAGAGCAGATTATTGTCAAGTCATCAGCATATTAGACAAGTTTAGTATTAGGGATGCAAAGATGGAAGTTGTTTTTGAAGATGTTGAAAAGCAAAGGGCCCAGTACTGAACCTTATGGGATGCCTGTAAGGGTGTCTAGGTAGGAGGAAGTAGAGTTATTCCATTTAACGTCCTGTTATCTGAGCGGTAACTGGAGAGCCAACTGATAGTTGCAGAGGAGAGATTAAAAGGTGAGAGCTTTTTTGAGTAGTAAGGTATGGGAAACTGTATCAAAAGCCTTGGCGAAGTTTAAGAAAAAGAAAGATACTATGTTTTCAGAGTCGAAAAGACAAACTAATCCTGAGAAAAACAATCAAGTGGAACGCCTGAGGCCAGTCACCAACAGGAGCTAGAAAAGCCTAAAGAAGTTAATAACAGACGGAACTATGAATGAATGGCTAGAGGGAATTTCTCCCACTTGACATTTTTTTTTATTTCTGTGGTAATGCAATATGCTAATGTGCACAAATTTAATATGTAAATACATCAGGCACTGCCTGCTTAGTAGCACTGTAGAACAACATTTTACAGGCAAGGCAGAATGTACAGTTGTGTCACACTTACCATAAATGCAGATGTTCAAGCAGATCAATGTTGCTGTATGAATTCTTGGGACTTCCTGTTATGCAGAAGCCTGAGACAGTCCTAATTTTCAGAGTCTTTCCATCATCCCTAGCCGATGAACATACAATGGCAGATGTCAAGACATCAAGGTATAAAAGGAATTTTGGTGCCATCTTCAGGTCTTTCTAGGCAGTGAACAGCAGTTTGACGGCTGAGGAAAGCACAACCTTTCCAGATGTGAATGTTTTAGTCAGGGACAGGGGAAGATTCCAACTATTTGATAGCAGTAAAAGTAGGGGTGATAGATAAGAACTATATGTCTGAAAAGTCCCACACCTCCAAGGCCAAGGGAAGAGGCCAGCAGATATAGGGGGAGGAGTCTGTTCTGCAACACTGATCTACTCAAACATCTACAATTATGGTAAGTGTGACAACTGTACTACGTTCAATTGAAGTCAATGTTGCAATACTGATTCTTTAGAGAACTCGTAAAGCTACATGTTTTGGGACAGACTGTTTGCTGGCCCCTGGGAAAGCAGGGTCTTAAGGACAGGAGTACCAAATCCTGCCCTAGCCTTGGAGGCATTGGCTAAATAGTAATATTTAGTAACAGTGTGGACAGATGACCATATGGCAGGTTCCAGTATAGCCTGTCCAGGGACACCTGTAAGGAAAGAAGTGGTGGCTGCACTGTGTCTGGCGGAGTGGGCCCTGACATGGATTTGTACTGGTTTACCATGCTAAGCATAGCAGAAGATGATGCACTTAGAAAGAATCCGTTTGGAGAAGGGTCTGCCTTCTTTCCCTTCTGTGAAAGCTACTAGTAGTTGCTCTGCTCTATTACGGAACTTAGTCCTGTCCTGTGGGTTAGGGAAGTACACTGGCAAGTGAACAGCTTGATTCAAGGAGATGTCTGACACTACTTTGGGAATAAACCAGGAGATAGTTCTAAGGGTTACTCTGCCCCTAAGGAACACCATGAAGGGTTCTTTGCAAATCACGGCTTGTACCTCTGAGACTCACCTGGCGGAAGAGACAGGACAAATGGAATAGGTTCATACTAGGCTATCTGCCCTAGGGCATTTATAAGCCTAGCCAGAGTGTGTGTGGCTTTTGCCACCCCTTGGAATGAGAATACTATGCCCATCTAGGGTTTAGTTTACTGTGCCTCTGTCTAGCAGTGACGCAGAGATGACCCCCAGGGTAAACCTTTGATCTCCCATCCACTCATCAAGATTTCTCTTGAAGAGAGTCAATGAGGGGCTCTGCCTAACATGGACTGGGATTCTATTCCAGTGTGTAGGGAGCCTTTGGGTTATGAATCTGTCCCTCCAGCACGTCCTATTTATTTCTGTGTTGAGGTTCAAATCTCTCGCTCTCGTGGCTCTGGTGGATTTCGATTTTCTGAGGTGGAGCATGTCCATTAATTCCGGATTGGACATGGCTTTGTACGTCAGGCATAGATCGCCTCTGAGTAGGCGGTATGCGACTGAATAGAGCTGGAGTTTCTTCAGCCGGGCAGCATATGACATATGCTTGAGACCCTTGATCCTCTTAGTGAAGTACTTTTGGGGTCTTTCTAACTGCTGCAGGTGTCGGTTAAGGTACATCCCAAATGGGGCATTGTACTCAATTATGGGCCTGATAAGGGAAGAGTATAGGGGCACAATGACTTCTCTTGATCTAGATGTGAATCCTTTTATGATAAGGTGGGCAATATAGAAGGTCTTCCTAACCACTTTGGCAATGTGAGTGTCAAATGAGAGGTTACTGTCAACTTGGGTCCCTAGGTCCCTGATTACTTCTTCTGTACTTAATGGATTACCTCCTATGTGGTAATTTGTGGGTACTTTGTTTTTCCCAAAGGGTATGACTATACATTTTTTGGCGTTCAGTTTAAGGCCATGGCTCTGGCACCAGTTTTCCGTTTCTATGAGTCCTTTCTGAAGGATGCTTGTATCCGCTGGAGTATCAATTATGGCGCCCAGTTTGCAGTCATCTGCGAACTTTGTCAGCCACAGTCCTCCTATGTTTGCTTGCACCTCGGAAAAATAAATGCCGAACAAGAGGGGTCCCAGGACTGAGCCCTGTGGGACACCGCTTGTGACTGGCTTAGAGTCTGACATGGCTCCAGCAATTCTGACCTTGTGGGTTCTGTCTTTCAGCCAGTTTGCAGCACATCTTATGACATATGGGTTTACATTTAAGCCGATGAGCTTGTCTATGATGCCCGAGTGGGGTATTGTGTTGAAAGCTTTTGCAAGGTCGAGGTAGGTTGTGTGAACTGCCTTACCCTCATCAATGGCCTTAGTGACTGTTTCAAAAAAGTCGACCAGGTTCAAAAGGCAAGATCTGTCCTTGACAAAGCCGAATTGGGTAGGATCCAGTGTCTGTAGGTCCCCAATGTCTTTGTTTATGAGTTCCATAATGATCCTCTCCATAGCTTTGCAGACCAGGCTCGTCAAGCTTATGGGGCGGTAATTTCCAGGGTCCGTAGAAGCACCTCCTTTGTGGAGTGGGACCACTGTTGCTGTACGCCATTCTTTGGGTACGTATCCTGTAGTAAGGCTAAGATTAAACAGCAGGTTTGTGGTCTGCACTCTTGTGGGAGAAGAGGCTGGACTCTGCCCTTCTGAGCTGGGAATTTCTGGTTAAAGGTTTATAGTGCCTGAATATTTGAACTGTATCTTACTGAAAATGGTACACCTTGTTTGCTGTAGCATAGACTAGATCCAGGCCTGCTGAATCTAGCTTTGTTTATATGCTTGTTGTTTGTTTGCTTGTTATTTCCCTGGAACGCTAATTCCACCTAATACGCGGCTTCTCAGTGCTTCTGTGGATCACTAGTGATATCTGCATTGCTTACTGTACTTATTTCCTTGTTTCACTTGAAAGAAAGTTACTGTTTGTCGTTTTTGCATTTAAGTTACCTGTAACACATTGCACTTAGTTACCTGGCACTTGCTCACTAAAGCAATTATATAAGTCAGCACTAAAAATTAAAAGCACTACACCCTCACTCCCCACTGGCCCTGGTTTTCAATTATTAAGGAATTCCCAATATTATTCTAGCATGTCCAAAGGTCAGTTGTCCATCTCCTCTCCGGTCCAGCTGGTGAATCTGGGAATCTTGAGGCAATGTTACAACTGCCTCATGTACACAGACAACCCTCTCCTCCTCCCAACAAATTCCAACACGTGAGAGATACAACCATATAGCCAAACTGGAGGCGAAGCTCTCTCAACTCAGTACTGGCATAACCAGTCAGGAGGAGAAGGAAACCACACTCACTACAATTCCAGTCTCACATAGACCTACCAAGACAGCAAACCAAACACATAATCACACAAAAACATACTCGGAGGCTCTAAATAAAGATCTGCCAAAGCAGCAGACACCTCCAAAGCAGACACCCAAGCAGCCGCTACCCCAAAACAAAACACGTGCAACACATATCTCACAAAGCCAGTGTGCCAAACAGTCACAGCCCTTAAGACTAAACAACACACCTGATACACTTGTAATAGGTGACTCTATCATCAGGCACACTGACGTCCCGCTCACCAGGCTGAACAAGGAGAGGGTCACGGTGAGCAGCCTGTCGGGCGCTAGGATCCGCCACATAACACAAGCACTCAGGTCACTCCAAGGCAAGTACAAATATGACTCGGTCATTGTCCATGCTGGTGTGAATGACCTGAGATGTACCTCCCTGGACTACATGAAAAGAGACATAAAGGAGCTCTCTGAGCATGTAGCCCAGGCCGGTATGACCCTGACCTTGAGTAGCATCTTACCCTCACCAAGAATGATGCCACAATATGAAGACAAGATGATCAATTTCAACAATTGGCTTAAGTACTGGTGTCATTCAAAGGGGATCCAATGCCTGCCAGCTTGGGATGATATGCTCGACAAGCCACGATGCTTCGCTAGGGACGGCTTGCACCTGTCACCCCTGGGCTTTCGGATATTGGCAAAGGCTCTTGCTACCCCCATAGTGCCTTTTTTAGGCAAGGCTCAAAAGACAAACCCACCTCCATAGGTATCACAAGGGATAAGAAACTAAGAGTAATGCTACTCAACGCCAGAAGTCTAAACCTCAAGATGCATGCACTCGAAACTCTCCTTAGCAACCTGGTTCAGGGCTCCCGAGAGCACCCCAGAACTACCAGGTTATACCTCATACCATGCTTTTCGGCCCCAAAACTTGGACCGAACCACAAAAGGATGGGAGTATCGATATTCATCAAAGATACCCACACCTCCAGGTTGGTGGCAAAGCACGAAGCATCAGAGACTATCCATGTGCAACTAACAGTGGGTAAAACTGCCTTCCAGTTTTTAGCCTGCTACAGACCACCCTCCCAAACCCAGGAACCCCACTCGGCCTTCCTGAGAACACTTGAAAATATGAAGGTCTCTCCAAACACCATTATATTGGGCGACTTCAACTACCCAAACATAGACTGGGAGCATTACTCTAGCTCCAACACCCTAGCCCAAAGGTTCCTAGAATTTATAAACTCAAATGCTATGGAACAACTTGTTACCACTCCCACAAGAGGGAAAAACATACTGGACCTGATCATCACCAACATGGGGACTCTATGCTCCAGACCAGAAGTGTATCCCTCACTGGTAAGATCAGACCATAAGCTAATCTCACTGGATATTCACATCCCGACCCCACCTCCTGCCTAGAAAACCACAGTGAAAAACTTCTCTAAAGCAAATTTCACACTCCTCAAAACTGAGGTGGAATCCTTCAAAGCCCCCGGGCCTGTGGAAAATACGGCCCAGACCGCAGAATCCTTTATAAACGCATTCTATGAACACCTTCAGGAATGCATGGATCATGCAATCCCAAATAAAACCAAGACCCAATCCTCCAAAGGCAGACATCCTGTCTGGTGGACCCCAGCCATAAACAAACTATACAATAGAAGGAGGAAGCTACTAAATGATAGAGCAAAATCCCAAAAAGGGAAGGCATCACTGATCAGTATTAGAAAAAAAAACGGGCACACATAAAATTGTCTAAGGCCAGCTTCAAGAGAAAAATTGCACAGGACACTAAGGATAATCACAAGGCTTTCTTTAGTTATGTTAGGAACCTGGGTGGTAATTCCCAGATATGCTCAGAATTAGTCCAAAATGACAAAAATACACCGAACCCACAGACATTGCCAACATCCTAGCTGACAGGTTCAGCGCAAACTTCTCCCCTCCCACCAAAGGGCAAATATCTATCCCAGCAGAGTGCTGCCCCTGACATCTCAGATGCTCAGGTAAGAGCCGCCCTCCAAAGCAAAAACACAGCATCAATGGGACCAGATGGTGTCCCGGCTGCGTCCTACATGAACTCCAAGAAGAGCTAAACCCAAACATAAAACTACTGTTCAATCTCAGCCTTACTACAGGATATGTGCCCAAAGAGAGGCGTACAGCAACAGTGGTCCCTCTCCATAAAGGTGGTGCCTCAACGGATCCTGGAGACTATCGCCCCATAAGCCTGACTAGCTTGGTCTGCAAAGCTATGGAAAGGATCATCATGGACCTCATAAATAAAGATATTGGGGACCTACAAACACTGGATCCTACCCAGTTCGGCTTTGTTAAGGGCAGATCCTGCCTCTTAAACTTGGTTGACTTCTTTGAAACAGTCACCAAGGCCGTTGACGAGGGGAAGGTGGTCCACACAGCCTACCTGGACCTCGCAAAAGCCTTCGATACAACACCCCACTCGGGCATTATAGATAAGCTCACCAGCTTAAATATAAACCCCTATGTCACTAGATGAATTGCAAACTGGCTCAAGGACAGAACCCACATGGTTAGAATTGCTGGAGCCATGTTTGACTCCAAACCAGTTACAAGTGGTGTCCCACAAGGCTCAGTCCTGGGACCTCTCTTGTTCGGTATATATTTCTCGGAGGTACAGGCCAACACGGAAGGACTGTGGCTGACCAAGTTCGCAGATGACTGCAAACTGGGCGCCATAATCGACACTCCAGCCGACACAAGCATCCTCCAAAAGGGTCTCATAGAAACAGACAACTGGTGCCAGAGCCATGGCCTCAAGCTAAATGCCAAAAAGTGTATAGTCATCCCCTTTGGCAAAAACAAAGTGCCCACAAATTATCACATAGGTGGTAATCCATTAAGTACAGAAGAACTAATTAGGGACCTGGGGACCCAAGTTGATAGCAATCTCTCATTTGACAACCATGTGGCCAAAGTGGTTAGAAAAACATTTTATATAGCCCACCTAATCATGAAAGGATTCACAACATCTAGATCGGGGGAGGTCATCGTGCCTCTTTACTCATCCCTCATCAGGCCCATAATTGAGTACAATGCCCCTTTTGGGATGTACCTTACCAGACACCTGCAGCAACTGAAAAGACCCCAAAAGTACCTCACCAAGAGGATCAAAGGGCTCAAACAGATGCCATATGCTGCCCGGTTAAAGAAACTCCAGCTCTACTCAGTGGCATACCGCCTGTTCAGAGGCGATCTGTGCCTGACGTATAAAGCCATGTCCAACCCGGAATTAATGGACATGCTGCACCTCAGAAAATCCAAATCCCATCGAGCCACGCTCGAGACTTGAACCTCAGCACTGAAATAAATAGGACATGCTGGAGGGACAGATTCATAACCCAGAGGCTCCCTTCACTCTGGAATAAAATCCCAGTCCAGGTTAGGCAGAGTCCCTCATTGACTCTCTTCAAGAGGAATCTTGATGAGTGGATGGGAGATCGTAGGTTTACCCCGGGTATCACTTCTGTGTCACTGTTAGACAGAGGCACAGTATACTAACCTTGAAAAAGGGCATAGCAAAATAAATTTAAAATGGGTGGCGAAAGCCAAACACGTTCTGGCTAGGCTTATAAATGCCCTAGGGCAGATAGCCTAGTATGAACCTATGAACCTTATGTGCGGGTTTAGTTCCTCTTGGAGTTCATGTAGCATGCAACCCGGGACACCATCTGGTCCCATTGATGCTGTGTTTTAGCTTTGGAGAGGGCGGCTCTCACCTGGGCATCTGAGATGTCAGGGAGGCTACACTCTGCTGGGATAGGTATTTCTCCTTTTGGGGGGGGGGTGGGGATTTGCACTGAACCTGTCTGCCAGTATGTTGGCAATGTCTGCGGGTTCAGTGCATTTTTTGTCATTTTGGACTAACTCTGAGCATATCTGGGAGTTTCCACCCAGGTTTCTAACATAACTAAAGGCCTTGTGATTGTCTTTAGTGTCTTTTGCGATTTTTCTCTCAAAGTTGGCCTTGGATGATTTTACGAGTGATCGTAGTTTTTTGTTAGTACTGATCAGAGATGCCTTCCCTTTTAGGGATTTTGCTCCGTCATGTAGTAGCTTCCTCCTCCTGTTGTAAAGCTTGTTTATGGCTGGGGTCCACCAGGCAGGACGCCTGCCTTTGGGGGAATGGGTCTTGGTTTTATTTGGGATTGCATGATCCATGCATTCTTGAATGTGTTCGTAGAAAGCGTTTATAAAGGATTCAGCGGTGTGGGCTGTGGTTTCCACTGGCCCAGGGGCCTTGAAGGATACCACTTCAGTCTTTAGAAGTGTGAAGTCAGCTTTTGAGAAATTCTTCACTGTAGTCTTTTGTGCTGGGGGTGGGGGCGGAATGTGGATTTCCAGTGAGATTAATTTATGGTCTGATCTCACCAATGAGGGGTATACTTCCGGTGTGGAGCATTTTGACCCCATGTTTGTGATGATCAGGTCTAGTACATTATCTCCTCTTGTGGGAGTGGTGACTAGCTGTTCCATCGCATTTGAGTTTATGAATTCTAGGAACCTTTGGGCTGGGGTGTTGGGGCTTGAGTAATGCTCCCAGTCTATGTTTGGGTAGTTGAAGTCTCCCAATATGATGGTATTTGGAGGGACATTCATACTCTCCAGTGTCTTCAGGAAGGCTGAGTGGGGTTCCTGAGTTTGAGAGGGTGGTCTGTAGCATGCTACAAACTTGTAGGGCAGTTTTGCCTATGGTTAGTTGCACATGGATGGACTCCGAAGCTTCGTGCGTTGCCACTAACCTGGAGGTGTGGGTATCTTTGATGAATATGGATACTCCCCCTCCTTTTGTGGTTTGTTCCAAGTTTTGGGGCCGAAAAGCATGATATGAGGTATAACCTGGTAGTGCTGGGGTGCTCTCAGGAGCCTTGAACCAGGTTTCAGTCACTGCACAGACATCGATGTTCTCTATACTGAGGAGGGCTTTGAGAGCGTGTATTTGAGGTTTAGACTTCTGGCGTTGAGCAGCATTACCCTTAGTTTTTTTCCACTTGTGTTTTCTAGGAAGGTGGGTTTGTCTTTTGAGCCTTGCCTAAAAAAGACACTATGGGAGTGGCAAGAGCCTTGGCCAATATCCGGAAGCCCAGGGGTGACAGGTGCAACCGTCCCTTGCGAAGCAGCGTGGCTTGTCAAGCATGTCATCCCAAGCAGACAGACATTGGATCCCCTTTGAATGACACCAGTAATTGAGCCAATTGTTAAAGCTGATCATTTTGTCTTTGTACTGAGGTATCATTCTTGGTGAATGCACAACGACCATCTAAAATGGTGTTTAAGAAAGTACAGTCATGTTATCAATTTACCATAATTGTAGATGTCAGTTTACAGTTACTGCTGCAGTCATATTTTCAGGAATGTCTGCCACAAGTGGATTTCTATGACTAAACAGTTTCATATCTAATCCCCTTCCAACCCTACATGAAACCTTACATCTCCCACCCTCTAGGTGCCTCAATGTCTCATTATAAAGGGGATATATGATCGGCTATCTTCTCCTCTTTCTCACTAATTTAAAATTTACTACAGCTACAAAACTAATTGCTCACCTAAAAAGGACTTGCAAACACTGCATAAAGTGCTTGCAAGCCACTCACCCTTTATACACTAGGGGGAAAGGAAGCAAGTACAAATTATAGGAAAGATAAAAAGGTGATCCACCTCTGCAATCTGGGAATCCAAGTTTGTACAGAGGGGAATGGACGGCAGGTAAAAGAAAGGCAACAGTGACAACACTTAAACATTTACAATTCTGTTAAGTTGACAATACAACTGTATTTTTTCTTTAAGTCACTGTTGAAGTCATACCTTCAGGAGAAAACCCCAGAAACCTTTTCTGCTGGTACGGGGGTGTTTTGTACACCTGACGATGAGGACAGCAAAATGACTTTCAAAAATGCTGAAGCAAACTTAGTTTAGCCTTAGACATGAAGTCCAGTCAATGGTTTACCATGACACTTGTGACAAGTTATACAGATATAGAAATCCATTTGGAGATAGCCTGCTTAAAGGTGGATACTTCCTTTGTGTTACTGCAAAAGGTTGCGAACAGCTTGTTAGCCCTCCTGCATGCCTTTGTACTGTCTAGGTAGTACCTTACATGCCCCTGCATAGCTAAGAAATGCAGGGTTCTTTCAGCTTTGCTTTGAGGTTTAGGTAAAAATACTGGGAATTCTATGGCCTGATTTAGTGCCAACACCCTCTCTATTTTGGCATGAAAAATGAGCTGGTGTGTAAAGTGATCCTGTCTGTGTGAAAAAACAGGAAAGGTTCCTTACATGACTGCCAATAGCTCATAAGACCTTCCAGGTCAGAATTACCACCACCAAGAACACAGTTTCTTAGAGATACTGTATGAGAGCTGTTCCTGCTGTCACAAAGGGGAGTAGTCACTTTTTTCCCCAATATAAAATTTAGGTTCCGGGGCAGCCAAATTGCTCTCTTTGGTAGGCTGAGGTGGAAAACTTCCTTAATAAGGGTTTCATTGTTCTTCTGGAAATAAAGGGAGCTCCAATGGCAAACAGAGCACTACAGCACACAGATAGAACTTGATGGAGCCATAGGCTAAGCCTGTTTGAAATAATTCTAAGTACTGCAGAGCCACTGGTGCTTCTGCATCTATAGGTATTAGGTCCCACCTTCTAAACTTTGCCAACTACTTCCTCCTGCTTGGTCTCCTGGCCTCCCATAATGATGCACAAATCCTCTAAACAAAAAAGAAATTTGCACACACACCCATGTCGGAGAATGTATTCAATGGCCAAGCCTTCTAGTCAGAGTGTTGAGAGCACAACTAGCACAACAATCTGGGGTGCTGTTCTTGAGGGGGGTTGCAGAAAGTTCAGTCTTTGAGCATCTGAACTTCCTCATCAGTGAGAGACACTTGCTATGCAGGGTCCAACTCATTGTTGGTGTGGGTTTCTAAGGAGATTCTGCTCAGGTGGTCTGCCATCTTTTTTTGTGGAGGGGGACGTAAACTGCCATTAGCCTTCTGTTTGCAATTACTGCTTTCTTGCAGGTTTTCAATGGCATTACACAGAGATTGCAGGTGTGTGTACATCCCTGGCTACTGATAACGATGGTCATGTTGTCTATCCTTAGGATACCAGAGACCCATAGGAGCTTACTTGCTGGGAGGGTATACTGTACTGCTAACATTTCCTTCAAATGTGCAACATGCATTTTTTTCTTGGACCATGCCCCTTGCACTTTAAGCCCTGAGAGTGGATACCCCAACCAGTTCCAAGGCATCTGTTAGGATCTGGCTGTGGGCTGGCAGGTGAAAGAGAAAGCCCTTGTTTTCACTGATTGAAGAGACCCACTCAGCTCCCTTTTTTTAGGCAAAGCAAGCCTGGTAGAAGATGTTTTAATGACTGTGACTGCTGACCCAAAGGTCCTGGAAATGCCCATGGATCTCTCTCATGAGTATCTAACCTAGTGGGAGGAAGAGGATGGTGGCAGCCATGTACTGCAATATACTGAGGTACTACCGAACAGTCCAATGAGACTTGGCTGCCACTGTTAAAAAAATGATGTGGGCAAAAGGCTGGTGTCCAGGAGTGCACCCAGGAAATTTTTTTTTCTTCTTTTTCAGAAAAAAGTGCGATTTTTGCAGGTTCAGCACACAACCAAGTTTCAAAAAGCAGACCTGGAGTTGTCTGAATGCATGTTTTTGCACCTTCTTGGGACTGTGCTTGAAGAAAGCAGACTTCCAGATATGGGTATGTGTGTATTTCCTATGTTCTGCAATGATCAATGACTACAGTCATACATTTGGTGTAAACTTTTGTTGCTGTGACTAAGACACAAGGCAAAGAGGTGAACCAAAAAGTAGCAACCTCCTGCCTTAGCATTTGTCCACCTTGTGATCTTAGGATATTTATGTAGGTATTTTTTTTAGACCCATACTGACCATGCAGGTTGTGGGACTTCACAGTCGAAGGAGATCCTGAAGGTTAGCATTCTGAACTTGGGTAAGGTCAGAAACTTGTTTAATTTGGACAGCTCTAGGAATGGCTTTAACGATCTGTCTTTTCTTGGAACCAACAGTCATGAGTAGAAGGTTTTGCCTTCCTGGTCTCTGGGAACCTCTTCTACAGTCCTTTTCTCTAGCATTAGACATAAAATGGGTACAATGACGTATTTGTGGTCTACTGCAATCCTTGACATCCCCCTGCCCAGAAGTTTGGACTTTTATTCTAAGCAATACCCCTTTGTGATGAAAACTGGCATCCATTTTGCCTGTTACAACTGCCCTCTATTATTCCTCAGACGTAGCTAACTGTCCTTCTAGGTAGCGTATAGGGTGGTGGAAATAGGCTGGGGTTGTCAAAGCAGAAACTTTGCAGTCTTTTTTTTTTTTTTTTTTTTTTTTAAATAATGAGAATTAATCGTTCCCTTCAGGCTGTTTAACCTTCACTTGCTTCCTTGTTTGGAAATTCCTGCTATATTTAGGCAAAACAGGATGGAACACAATGCCTGACTGTATCCATTCCTTTCCTCTTCCAGTTTCTTAAATTCGCACACTTGTGGTCCAAATGGCACTTCTCTGTCTAGAGGGCAATATCTAACCTGGTCTTAATATCTTCAGCCAGAGGCGGTGTAAATATCCATGTAGGTCAAAAAAACAACTGCCATACACCCTGTGTCAAAAGCACTGCAGGTACACGTAATGCTTACCTACTGGATGGTCATCTGTATCAGCTGCAAATCAGGTCCATTAGGGTTCCCCCTTTCTAGGGTACAATGTTCTACCACACACTGTAACATACTACCGAACTTAAATGTGTGGGCTTGGAAATTTAGAGCTCCAAAGGTCAAGGAAGCAGCATACATATCAAAGAACTTACTCCTTATTGTTATATAGAATACTCCTCCCAGGGGAAGTTAGGAAATGTTTCGGTCTACCACTGAGCTTTTATGTAGAAGGGAGCAAAGGCCCTTGGCACTCTATAAAACCTATCCTACCTCCTTGGAGCTGCTGACTGAGAATCCAGATTTTGAGAGTTGGATTCAAACATCCAGCAATGGTTCTTGCACTTCTACAAGTTTTTAGTGGGTTGTACCCTAACAATTCCAAAGTCATCTACTGGGCAGAAGATGCCTTAGCAGTCTGATTTTTGAAGTGATCCTTTATCAGGGCTAAAATACTCCCAAACATGAGATAGCTTGGTGGGTAACCTGGGGCAAAATGTCTCCACTGTGCACATAACATACCCCAGGGGTAAAGACCTCTATGACCTGTAATCCAGGTAGACTTTATTCTCCTGGACAGCAGCAGGATATGACCTATCCCCTTACAGAATGTGACAGGAGTCGCTACTTCATGGGGGGGCATTCTTCCACCATGGATGGGCTGCAGTGTTCAGATCAATCCTAAGACTGGACAGGGGAGGAGGACATATACCCCTGCTTGTGGCCTCCTACAATCTGCTCTTGGATATATACCGATATCTGTACCCTGGGCTGTCAAGATGGGGATATTATTAGCTACTGATACACAATAGTTTTCTTCTAAGAAGCAGAGAGAAGTCTTCACCCCTCTGCTTGATCAAGAGGTGACATTCTAATGGCAACAAACTGTCACCACCTTCTGTCAGATCAAATGTACTTTCAACCTGGTGCATTATATCAGAGTTGTCCGACAAAGGCTTTAGGAGCATCAGAAGTAGGTGACTCCACAGACACATTGCCCAGGAACTATGCAAGTACTAAGTCTTTACTAGCACCCTTGGACCAAGAAGATGCTGGGGGGTGTCCAATGACTTCACCAGACTGGTTCCAAACTCTTAAGAAGACAGTATCAGGACTAATGCACTTAGAAGCTACTGAGGACTTGTGAATGAAAGCCATTAGTCCCCCCCCCCCCCCCCCCGTGAGCTAGGGCAGTATCTCTTCAAGCTTTCACTGTTTTTGGCCCAAAGTCCCTACAAATGTCTTAAGTGGTGACATCATGGCCAAGGCCTAAACAATACATACCATTTTTTTGCCTATCTTTAAATTTAATTTCTCTTTTGCAAACACACCTGTTTTGCTTATGCAGTTTTTCCAGGGGTCTGCTTGGGAATAAGTCCTGTAATGCCTAAACAGACAACTAAACAAAGATATCACCAAATCCCTTGAGGAGTACTTATCTGCACCTTTCTACTCATGGCCTGCCCTAACTGAATAAAATGTCTGAGTAAGTAACACACTGCACAAGAAAGAACTTAATGTGGCTGACCATACACCTGCCTTTATACCAAGATGCGAGTATGTCTGAAGAGCAGGACATTTGGTCAGAGTAGGAAGGAAGGGGTTGGGTGCTGAAACTCTGGCCAGATGTAGGACCCTTGTGACAGAGATCCATGAAGATATGACTATAACACTGACTTAACCACCACCATGAAGGTTTAGGCCACAAAATTCAAGAATGGGCCTGATCTCCTGAGTACTTAAAAAAACTGAAGAGCTGCACCCTTTCTAGTTTGGTTTATTTATTTACTATTTTACAAAGTCTTTCTCCCACAAAGCCGGTCATCAACTAACCCCAGTGCCTTCCTTTGATCGCCATGTCTACCATCCCTACTGGACTTCCCCAGACCTGCTCCAGTTAGGGTTGGGGCCAGATAGCCATGTCCTAGAACAGAGTCACACTACTGCTGTGGAGGTATTTTCCTTTGTTCTTTCACTTTCTCTGTGCATGCCCTTTAACACCCAGAGTGTGAGATGTGCAGTGGTCTCAACAATGGGACTGCCCTTCACTCTCACAAGGAGTCGACATCAGCAGGATGCCCCACCCACACTGACTGTTTTCCCAGTCTCCACCAGGAAATTAAACCACAACATGCACACCAAACAGTGCACATCCCTCCCTGGACAGGCATGCTTGTCCTCTCATGCCAGCACTTCAAAGGCCCAAGCTGCTAATTCAACCCAGGTCATATGGGCCACAAAAGTCTTTATCCCTCCACACCAAAGCACTGGCTAGCTCTCTTTGCTAACAGGTCACATTTCCACAATTCTTTGACAGGGTGGAATGTCTGTAAGACAGGGCATTGACTGGGATGGTGCAAAAAGGGAATTACACAGAATGACATCTCATTCATTGGGTCACTTATGACAACTTGCTATACAGGCAGATGAAAAAAATATATGGCCTAGTAAATATTCAGGGATCAGAAAACTGTCCTCCGGAGGAGGCATAATGTGATTCCCAGACAGCTCTGATGAAATTTGTCTTGTCCCCCTGGAACTATAGCCTTTGTGGTAACCGCCATATCATCTGTGGGGTTTCCCAGAACCTCAAATGGTCACTTTGTAGTTGCTGAAACCAAAGCTGTTCAGGACTATTATTTATCCTTACAAATGGATGTTGAGGTGACTAAAACGTTACTCCAGATTTAGCCAGAGCATTGTCCTCACTCTGCTGTCTTCTTAATTTAGCCTTTAGTCTCTGCAAGCAGCAGTGCATCCTTAATGCGATATTTAAAAACTATTTTTTACATTTCTCAGAGAATTTAGTCTGGCAAACTTCTAAGGGGAAATGGTATGTTTTGTCTTCTAACTACTACTACTAAATTGCAATGCTTGATGCTTGCCTGTATCAAAACAAGGTGTCTCAAAGCCCCGATGTACCTCAATCAAGGAACTGGGAATTCCCTCCCTGTGAGGTATACTCTCAGGTCTCTCGAAAATAAGCCAGCACTCCTCCTCCTTGCCAGAATCGGACAACTGGTCAGATGTGATGGACATGTGAGACAGCTCCATCATATCTGCATCCAATGGGGTTGCAGTACTGCAAACAGCCACAAGAATAGAACAGATTGAGGTCTCAACAAGAGACGAGATGTAGGTGTTAAGGGTTGAGATGGAGAGCAGAAATCTCAGATTTTCTTATTTTTTATGCTTCTTCTTTGGCATTTAAGGGACACTGGTAGACAAGGACTCTGGAGCCATTTTACCTTGAGTGAGTTTTTCTTAACTTCTGGATGTCAAAGTAAATTTTCAAAGACAAATGGCTCCATAGTCTTAAGTACAATCAAATGAAACAGAACAGTCCCTTTAATTATGTTAACCATGAAAAAAGGCACTTCAAATGATGCTTTCTGTGAGGACTCCCATAATCACATGTTCCTCTCTTCAATGACATGTACAAAATTTTTAAATACAAAACAGGAAGAGTCCCCAACAGGGATATGCATCTTCTCAATGGCCAAGGAACAGGCACAAATTGTATGGCTGGCAGACCAACGCTGAAGTGACAAGTTCAGTACTCAGGCTACAAGCTAGCGGCATGAAAGTTCTAATGTAGTTCACACCCATAAATCCTTTTTGTACCTCTTGCCTCCTTCAGGATGAGGTCATATATCGGACATATGCCATGAGAGGAAGGTGCTCAAGCTTTGACAGGTTACCCAGATGGGATATTCTGCCAGGGAGAGACGTACATCTGTTAGTAATAGTGCAACAGTGATCCAAGAAAGAACATCTAGGTTTTGCATTTGTCAGTGAATTAAGTTAGGCATAACAAGGCAAGAGGATATAGAAATAGACCAACACCTGTTGCCCTGGCAGTATCATCCAATGAACTTTGAATTAGTTGGCTGGAATGACTGGAAACAGAACCGAAAAATGACCGATAAGAGTGCAATTTTGTCTTGATTTCTGAATATGGCAATTCTTCCATAGCCTTGAGCATCTCATCTATCAAGTCTCTCTGGAATCTCCTCATAAGAGGGTAATTCTATACACTCAAGAAAATATGGAGAACAAGAATGCCCACTTCCATTTACTGTCTCTTGGGAAACATGAAAGGTTATATCACTTCTTCCCATAACTGTGCTATAAAATGGTGAATTTAAATAAACGAAAGCTATGTACTCACCATAATATATGTGTTGCATTTCCATCCTTTCCTCAATGGATGGGTTTTGGATCTGGCCACAGCCATTTCCAAGCTTTGGATCTGGGCTCAAGCTCCTCCCCTACCCATAATCCCTGTGAACAAAACAAGCTACCTCAGATAGAGTTTGCCTGTCCAAAAAAGGCTACACAAATTTTAAAATATATCTGTAAGCTACCTTAAAAGAGCAGGTGGCTTAAACAGTGGTAAACTGTCAGAGGAAAAAGCAGCAGAAAAAGACAATACCTTTAGGAGCCACAGCCAGGTCAGTTACATTCTTCTCAGAATGAAATTACATTATTAACAAACTATACTGCCACCAAGACAAAATAAGGAGGGGGAAGGTGGGAAGGAAGTTGAGATTATGGTGAGTACTTAACTTTCGAATCTGAAACTGTCTTTTCTGTCAGTTACTCAACAGATGGGACAGAATCCATGACTACTTTTATAATTACTCGGGAGGTCTCATTGAAGGATATTCCAGAGCACAGCCGAACCAAAACATGCCCTAGATTTGGAGTGCACATACAATTTCTAATGGGAGATGAAGGTATGAACCTTGGACCATGTAGCGGCAGCACCCATGCAATCAATTGGAATACTGGAGAGAAAAAAAAGCAAAGCTGTAGATGAAGCCACAGATCTTGTAGAGTATGCTTTTGGAGTGAAAGGGAGATAAATTCACTTTTTTTGGTATACAAATGAAAGACATGGTTAACCATCTAGAAAGAGTGACTTTGGATACAGCTTTTCCTAATTTAGCACTGCAGAAGAACACAAAGAATGGCCAGATTTTCTGAATGGCTTACTGCAGTGTAGATAAAAATATAAGTGATGATGCACATCGCATAAATGCATGATATATTCATCCTTGTGTGACAAAATTGGAAAGAAAACTGGAAGATTTATGGACTGCTTAACGGATGATTCTGAAGTTGCCGTGAGGAAGAAGGAAGGATTGGTTCTCAGGGACACTGTCTTATGAAAAACTAAGTAAGCAGGCTTTGAGGATAATGCATGAAGATCAAATTCTCTTGGCAGAAGTGACAGCCACAAGGAATAACCCCTACGGCAGACAGGGTCTTTCCTTCCTGCTCGTACCTAGTGAGTATCTCCTTCACTTTTGGCCCAAACAAGGAGGAGACATCAAAAGAGGCATTAGTAAAGGAAGACTTGAAGACTTGAAGCCTTCCGCAAAGGAGCATAGGCGCATCCAGGATTGTCTCCTCAAAGCAATTGCTGAAGCTGCAGCCCTACTCGATCCTTCGGCTGCATAGGAAATGAGCCGCATGGACGAGATGACGACGGAGTTTAGGGTATTGAGCTGTGCTGTCACCTTGTCTGAGACCACAGCATCTGTGGTACCCTGAAGAGTATCTCCCAACTCCTTGGGGAGATCTCTCTGAAGACAGGTAAAATGAGTGAGGTAGTTCAGCGATCGCATGGAAAAAGTCAGCGAACTAAAAATGTGCTTCCCGTACCTGTCCATCGTCCTGGAGTCCTTGTTAGGAGGATGAACAGAGGAAGATGCTTCAGACATTTCTTTCTTGGTGGCCGCCGCCACCACCATAGCATCAACTGGGACTCCCTTGGTGAGGTACGCCTTATCCTGGGGGGCAGTGATGTACTTATTGGGCCTCCAAGGGACTGGTTCCAATGTGTCAGGGGACTCCCACGCCCTTCGAGCTATTAAATCCATTAACTCGAAGGGCGGAGTTACCCAGGAGGTGGACGGTTGAGCCCCAAAAGCCTTCAGTAACATCGACTCGTCCTCAGTGGGGGCAAGGGACTGCCAGTCACCCCTCTGTTTGAGAAGTTCAAGGATGTCGGCAAACGAGATATCCTCGGAGGAGGACCGTGGGGACCCCCCTGACTCATCCAAGTCGGTATCTGATGTCAACGATTCCTGTGGGGAATCAAGGTGCCTCCTCTTGCACAATCTCTTCCTCGGGACATCATCAGAGGGGACATCTGGTGAAGCTTCCGAGGAGCAGGGTTCACCCTCTGGGGTTGACTGAGGCTTTGGGTCGCTACGCTTGGTAGGAACCAGTGGTGCAGAGACAGAACATGGACCTTTCGGGGAGGGAGAAGAAGAATCTGATGATGTGAAAGTCTTACCAGACAAGACCTTCCTCATGGCCTCGAAGGCACCGGAGCCCCGGGCCGAGGGTTCCACCGGTTCCGAAGAGGACGGTAGTCTCCCCGGGCCCGGAACCATGGACTCCGATCCAGAGGACGGAGCTGAACTAATCTGCGCCAAGGCACCAAGGGGAAGAGTCGGAACCGAAACTTCGGTTAGACTCTCCCCCCCCAGAACCGAGGAGAGATTGTCGGCTCCGAGACCCCTCGATGGGTGCCGAGGGTGTCGAGGTCAGTGGAGCCGAAAGCACTAAAGAAGACTTCGGCCCCAGGGGATCAACGATCATCAGATCCTCGACTCCCGGCTCTGATGACTTGACGGGTCTTTAAGGAGGATCAACAGATGGGACAGGAATGGCCTCAAGCTTCGAAACCAACTGGGACGAAACCACAATTAGTTTGGATAAGGCCATGTTCTCCATCAGTTTCTGCACCACTCGATCTACATCGGTGTCAGACAGTCTGGAGGAGCAGGTCGAGGGGGCCGAAGAGGTCACCGAGTGAAGGATCGATGAAGGGGGTACCTCTGACACTGGCTCCAAGACCTGGACCTCGACTCGAGGCAGCATCTCGGTGCTCAGCTCCAAGGTCTGTGGAGCCAGCAACCGAATCTTAGAAGAGGTACTCGGAGCCGATGACCTGGGCTCCGATCCCTTCGAAGACTTCGATGATTGGTCTGCCTTTTCCAATGCCTCCTGTAACTCCGGCTTCAGGAGACCTCTCTCAACCAGTTTCCTGCGTCTCTCCATCATCACTCTGCCACTAAACGAGTGGCAGATGGAGCAATCCTCCTGAAGATGAAGAGGGCCCAGACAGTAGACGCAAGAAACATGGTTATCAGTTATGGACATTTTCTGTCCACACTGGCAACGTTTAAAGCCAGATTTGGCTTTTTCCGACATTTTAAGCATAAAATGGTAAATACAACTATATGTATAAAACTACACAAAACTGCTACTAACACACACAGCTACTATAACTACTACCGGTTAACTGGAGAGAAAAGGAATTACTAGTAAAAAATCTGACCGAGCCCTGACAGAACAAAAAAAATGGCCTAAGGCCTAGGAGCAGCCGCTCCCACAACAAGCTAACACTAATTTAAAGTAATTTAAAACAACACACACACACAAAATACTAATACTATGCTAATCCTAATAATACATTTTAACAATTCTAACTATTTTAGGAAATATATACATATATATATATATATATATATATATATCTATATATCTATATATCTATATATCTATATATCTATATATCTATATATATATATGAATATATAAAGGATACTGGCCCGAGCTCTCACTCGACGACGAGACCTGTTGCAGCGGCAAACTAGATCTGAGGGTTAGCAGCAGGGGATCATGGGATAGGGACTGTGTCTCGAGCTTCTCTTAGACGAAGAGCTTGGAATGTGGCCGACTCGAGCTGAGGGATCAGCTCCGAACCCGTGTGTAAGAACAAACGGCGAGATCTAACAACTTCACATTATCTGTTTCCTCCCAGTTTGTCGATGTGCCATCACTGAGTACAATGCCCCCTTTGGCATGCATCTAACCAGGCCTATCCAACAATTGCAATGTCCACAGCATTTCCTCACTAAAAGAATACAGGGAGTAAATAACATGTCCTATGCAGACTGCATCAAGGCCCTATCCTTTTATTCTGCCTACTACAGGCTGTTGAGGGCAGATCTATGCCTGGCGTATATAAGGCACTGTCAGACCCCACCCTGATGGACGTCCTGCATAGCCACAAAACAAACACTACTAGTATTAGCCATTAAGACTTAAACCTTGCCTGTGATATAAACAGGACCTGCTGGAGAGGCAAGTACATATCCCAGGGACTACCTCTTCTATGGAACAGGTCCCCCATCCACGTGAAGCAGAGTTCCTCCCCAACCCATTTCAAGTGCAACTTGGACAATTTAATGGGCAACAGGAAATTCATACCTGGTTTGGCACATATGTCTATAATGGACACAGGCAGCCTGTCAGTAGTTCATCTCCCAGTCCCCTTCTTATAAATGTTTCATCTCCCAAGCCCTGCTTACACTTAAAGGTGCTAGAACTTGTCAGAGATTTGGGACATGTGACTAGGCATAAAAAAGCCCTTGTGGCAATTAGCCTAGTAAATGCCCATGAACCTATGCCTCAGACAACTGCCATGTTGTCTGTTTGTATGGAAATCGCACCTAAAAGGAGAGAATCCTGAAAGGCCTGCAACGCTAGGAGGACTACTCTCAACTCCAAAATAATGAAGTGAAGGCTGGTCTATGACACCACGTGCCTTGGACTGTCTTTCCCAGATAATACGTCACCTCCACCCCAGTTGGAAACTGTCTGTAGTTATTGTGGCTTGGGGAAATGGTAGCATAAAAAGGACATCCCTGTATAATCAGTGGAAACTCTACACACCACTGGATGTGTGTCCTGCTGTTTGTTAGACTTGCTGCAAATTATAAAGGTTTTCTGATTGGCCACTGAAGAACATGAATGTAAAATCTGACCAGTAGAGCTAATGTGACTGAAGCAGCCACAGAACCTAAAGGATGAATGACTTCTCTTGTAGGTGGCTTCCTGTAGGATACACATTCTAGGGCATGTTTGTGAAGAGATGAGATTCCTGAAGAAGGGAGCTTTGCTATCCGAGAGCTTGGGTCCAAAGTTACTCTGATGAATTCCAGAGACTGAACTGGTTTTAATCTTGACTAAGTTCACTGTGATTCCTACATCCATACAGAGTTGGATCAAGGAGTTCCTGGCTTGAATTAATTCTTGGTAGATGCAGTGATGAGCCAGGTGTCTAGGTATGGGAATACTTGGAAACCCTGCAGTGGTGAATGAGCTACTACTACTGCCATACACTTAGTGAAAACCTGGGGGCCGTGACAAGTCCAAAGGGCAGTGCTCTGAATTGGAAATGACTGGCTCCTAGCCAGAAGTGAAGATACTTTCTAGAGCGCCTGTCTGTCTTTATATGGTAATATGCATCCTGAAGATCTAGTGAGCATATCCAATCATCTTTCCTTAGTAGTGGAAAAATGGACTGTACCATAACCACCTGGAATTTTGTTTTACAAATTTGTTCAGTTGACTTATGTCCAAAATTGGCATTATGTCCCCATTTTTTTCTTTGGTACTAAAAAGAATTGTGAGCAAATTCCAGATCCTTTCTGGTCTGGCAGGACCTGTTGGATCACTCAGTTTCTTAACAGTTTCTCTATTTCGGAAGTGGCTGCTTCTCTTTTTAAGGATGGAGCATTTGAAATTCTTTTCTGAATTGATGGAGTATGGAAAGGTTAAGACAGAGCCTCTGGTTACAATCCTCGGCACCCATATGTCTTGAGTGATGAGCATCCAGGTTGTTGGGTGCACAGATAAGTGCTCGACTGCCTCTAGAGTACTACAGCCAGGCAAACATTCAGGAGCCCTGGAAAGGTTTCTCTGAGACAGGACCCCTGAAGCTTTGGTTTTGTGGATTACCACTACCTGTTGCGCGACATCCATTTTAACAAGTGTCTGATGTAAACCCTTGGAACTTCCAAAACTAAATCCTTGCAATTTTCTTCTGATTTCTGAAAAAGGCTCAATGAAATTTTGAGAATTTGTTCCCTAGAGCAGAAAGAGATTTACCACATTTCTCATTTCTTGAGATAGCTTCTTTGACTTTAGGACCAAAGTTGATCCGTCATAAGGGACATTGATGAAGCATGTCTTGAAATGCTTCACAAATTCAAAGCCACATCTAGGCATGCCTCCCGATAAAAATGCCTGCACTAGCTGCTCTAGAAGCAGTCTCTGTAGCATTAGAGATGAGGCATTAAAAGGGGTAGGCAGGTAGCCAACCATGAATCAATAGCTATCCTCTGATCTACAGATAGGGTTCCCCTGGAAGATATTTGGCAATTTCCTTGGTCAAATCTCTCTGGAAGCAGGTGACATATGCCAGACAATTCAACTCACTCACTGAAAAGGTTGATGAGGCGTACAGAACTTTTTTCTGAATCTGTCCAATGCACACGATTTCTTAGTAAGAAACGAAAAAACACCAGACTCACTGAACACAACAAGAAACGTCTAGTGTACAAAGAAAAAGCTGAAAATAAATACTGTTAAGCTGCTCATTTTATTATACACTATTTGTTCGCATCACATACGAACTTCATCAGACAACAGAAACATTAAAAATAATGCATTTAAATAATGACCCTCTGGACCACATGATATAAAAAGCCCTATTCAAACATGGCTATTAAATATTAATTAAATACGTCTTTCCATAAACTCCGCTCAACGTATTTCATTCATAAAACCTGAATTAATCTTTAATACATTAAAATGTTCTTGATATTAACAGATACTAAAAGATGCTAGTAATTCACCACTTAAAAAATAAGACTTGACGCTACTAATATATAAACCTGTGACAGAATTCTCATTAAATCAAACACAGGCACTAACTTCCGAGCTGAACCAGCTTAGTTCGTTCGTTCTTCTTGTAGTACTTTGATACAAGCACATTAAACTCAACACGGGCTCTTGTTAAGAGGTATCATAAAAACATATCATACATACATACATCATATCCCTCCACTTAGATATTATAAATCAAGTTAAAATACTTTGAAAAGAGGAGAATACAGGAAAATACCGGTAAGGCTTACTCTGACATCTTATTCAACAGAATCCACCCCCATACATCTACGCTACCTCAATTTAAAATAATGAGCATATACTGACATGGGGTATTGTGGAAATAATGACATACAGCATATTCCATAACTTAAAAACAATGGGTCAAGTTAGAATACCACAATAAACTGAAAATACAAATACAACCTAGACTAACTTCCTATCTAAAAGGGCGCACACTCAAATCTTCACTGCTTCATCTTATAATGATAGAAGTTACCTGACAACACCATACATAACTGACAATTGTCACATTTGACCAATAGATATATAACCTACTGGCAACTATAATTCATTTCACCTTTAAATAGACGACATCAAACTTTAATTTGTCATTGGAGTCGAGGAGGAATGTAACCTCTGCTCCGATACAGACCTACCTTGGGTTAAAGACTGATCCAAGGGTTCTAATCTTAGAGGACAGATCACAGAAGGCACTGTTAAAGACCTAGAGGAAGAGATGGGTCTCAGATCTGACAGCGGTCAGTGGCAGGAAAACCCCTAAGTAGATATGGGTTCAAAGAAAACGCCTCATCATCCTGCCCACATCCACTTCTATGAGGCTCTGAGTGGACCCGATTGTAAGGAAGAAGGCCTGGATGGATATCTTGGTATACCCTGCAGTACCGCAAGCTGGAGCCTAGGAGTCAGATTCCAGTGAAAACATGTGTGGCAAATTGGATCCGAAAACAACTCTGGCTCAGAAGGTTTCTGTATCTTTGCAGGTGGGGCCAGAGCCAGTGAAGTTGTCTGGTCTGGAGATATCTGTTTTGAAGACTTTGGCTCATCTTTTTCTGTCTCATGTCTTTCTTTTTTAACAGCCTGTTTAGTGGAGAGGGATATGGGAAGTAGGAGCAGCCGCTGATTTCCCTGACACTGAAGGCTCATCTCCAAAGGCTAGCTGAAGGAGACCCTTCAAGATGAGGTGTTTTTTCTTCTGGTTAAAGCTCTCTGTCCAAAGGCTTCACAGATGGAGCAAGATACCCTTAGGAGAGAAGATACCAGATAGTACCCATATTTTTCATGAGTATCAATTAAAAAGCTTGTGAGGACAAGTAACGCACACTAAAACCTGATGGCTTGTCCAACATGTTGGTATAGAAAATGCTATAAAGTAAAGAAAAGAACATTACTGTGTAGCATTTCCCTAGGTACCTTAAAGTTTTTTTTGTTTTTTTTCATCCCAGTAAGAAATATACTACAACAATAGGGAAAAATTTGAAAGGGGAGGAGATGACGATCTATATGTATATATACAGATATAAGGGAAAAAAATAAAGGGAAAATTAGCTACTTATCTAAAGGTAAACTTCAAGGATTTGCAACAAAACTCTGAACACTAAAATCCATTGCAGCTCTTCAGCCAACAAGACCTGGAGTATCTCATTCTATTCACAAGGATTATGGGTAGGGAAGGAGCCTGAACACCAGATCTAAACTTTGGAAGTGGAAGTGGCAATAGCAGTGGTTGCATGCAAGGTCGGAGCAGAGATCCATTAGTTGAGGAACAGACAGAAGGACATCGGATTGACAATTAAACATGCAATCCCTAGCACTGGGCTGTACGTGAAAGTTATGTACTGACCATAGCAAAAGAATCCACGTTGTCTAATTCTGGACCGTATCCAACCTTGGCACCGACTCTGCAGCTCTTCTGTTCCAGGGCTCTGACTCCTCCCTACCGAAAATTCCCTGAACTCCACCTCAGTACCTCAGATTGAGTCAGATTCCCTTTAGATATTATATCCATATCCACAACAATACAAGTATATGTCAATCATATAAACCCTATTCAAAAGTTATGCCAGAATGCAGAACAGAAAAATGGCAGAGTCATGGGAAACAGAGCTGCTCACAAACACAGTATGCCAGAGATGACCTGGTCATTAGAACCCTATTTATGACAATTTGGAAGGGGGCAGGTGGGAGGGAGGCTGAACCAGAAAAAAAAAAAAAAAAAATCGGACAACATGATCTACTGAATACCCTCTGGAAAAATACTGAAAACCTTTGCAGCCAAGGAGTCACCAATAATTGTCCGGTCACCTCAGGAACTTATTGGTGACTCCTTGGCTGCAAAGGTTTTCAACATGATCTATTGTTACACTAAGTATGTAACTTTTACATCCAGCGTTATCTGTTTTCGTCTGATTCAATTATGTGACACAGTCTCGAGTATACAGAATCAGGTGGTATCACAGGAGGACAATCTTGAGGATGGTGGAACCAAACTATGAGCATGAATGACCTAGACTGTTCATCAGGTTTATAATGAGATACACATATATGAACTGTAGACTAAGTAGCTGCTGCACATATACCAATAGGTAGTCTGCTGGCAAAGGCTGCTAGCATGGCCACTGCCTTTGCAAAATAAGCCTTAGATTTACATTGTACAGACATGTCCTTTTTATTATATAGAAAGGAAATGCATTTGGATAACCATCTAGACACAGTAACAGTGGCCGCTGCTTTGCCACAAACAATTTGTTATGACTTCCTGAATGGTTTGGCCTATGAAGAGAGAAACTAAGATGGCAATGAGCATCTAGCATATGAAGTGTTTATTCTCCCTTCTTTGAAAATCTTGGAAAAAAGACTGGTAGGTTTAACAACCGATACAGATTAGTTTCAGATGCCACCTTAGGAATGAAATATACATTAGTACTTAAAGAAGCCCTGTCTTTGAGGAAGACCAAATAGGGAAGACTGCAGGAAAATGCTTACATCTCTGAAATCCATTTGGCTGAAGTAACTGCCACCAGAAAAATTTGTTTTCCAAGACAGGAAGTTCAAATCAACTGATGCTGCCAGCTCAAAGCAAGGCTGAGTCAATGCTACTAACATAATGGTAATTTCCCAGGGAGTTATCAGCTCTCTGACAGGAGGCCACTGGAGAAAGGTTCCTTTTGAAGGCCTTAAATATTCTCAACAAGGCTAGAGTTATCATTCTGACTTGTATGAAAAGTAGAGATAGCTGCCATTTGCACTTTGATAGTTGAATAACTGGAACTGTTGTGAAAAAGTTCCAAAAGGAATTCTAAAATGGAAGGAATGGGGGAAGAAAAGTGATGACAGTCCCTGGACATAGTCCAAATGGATAATCGCTTCTATTTGCTATGGTATATTTTTATAATGGTTCATTTCTGGATGCCGATATATTCAAAACTGAAGGAAGCCTGGCATCTCTGGCTAAGGTTAGAAATGGAGGAACCAAACATCACCGTCATGGTTTTCTGGTCCAAAGGAGGCAGTACGTACAGGTGTTATTAGATCTGGATAATTATCTAGCATCCATGGGGGATGTACTAGTAGAGGCTACAGGAAGGAAAACTATGTGGCAATGAGGATCACCTTGACCTTGCATATTCGGGTCTGTATTAGATACTCGAACGTTTGAAAGTTCGACTACCATATGGTCAACACCATATGATTGAATTTGCAAAAGTTTGAATACGTAATAAAAAAAAAAAACTACACAAAACACCCACCTAAAGGCTCTAAGCAGGGGGGGCAAGCCCCTCTGCGCCCCCCCCCCCACACACACACCGTTCTTTAAATATACCAACTCCGAGATCGCACTACAGTGCAGAAAAGGGAAATCTTCCCGTTCCATGCTGTACAGAGATCTCAGTTACAATGTTCGAACATTCAAAAATCCGATCATATGGTGTCGACCATATGAGATTCTGAATTTTTAATGTTCGAACATTCAATATAAACCTGCATATTATTGCTTTCTCTATGAAACTGTTTATTAAAGGCAATGAGGGAAAGGCATGGAGGAGACCTGGGGGCCAATTTTGGACTACAGCATCACTCAGTGACTGTCTATGTGGGGGATCGGGGCAAACCAACTGCTGCATTTGTTGTTTACGTGGGAGGCAAAGAGGTCACAGCAAGACTGGCCCCAGTGACTGAAAATCAAAGTTGACTGTTGGACTGAGGGACCACTCATGAGGCATCTAAAAAAGATCTGCTCAATTTGTCCGTCAGTACACTGGATGCCTCCAGGATGTGTGTTGCTATCAGAAAGCATTGAGAAGACAGCACCCATTGCCAGACTCTTGTTGCTTCTCAAAGCAAGAGATAAGAGCGAGGTCTTCCCCTTATGTTGACCACCTACATACTGTCTGTACTGATATCACATCCCTGGGGAGGACACCCTGAAAGGCCTGCAACACTAGATGGACTGTCCTCATCTTCAGAAGACTGATTTGAAGGCTGACCTCTGTATGCGTCCAAGTGCACTGGACCATCTTCCCTTCAAAATGCACTCCCTCCACCCTTGAAGGGATGCATCTGTAGTCATTACCACCACAGGGGGATCCATAAGGAATGGACACTCTTCTACCACTGGACGGGCAAATTATCCAGCAGGATAAATGTTGCCTAAAAATTTGAGTGAGCCAAATTTTGGCATGAAGAGGATGATATGTTTGGGACTAATGCACCACTAGAGTCCAGTGAAGTGTTCTCATGTATAATTAGACCTAGTAGGCAAAGACATAGTCTTGTTGGTAGGTAGGATTGATGAAGAACATGAATGGCAATAAGGTGTAGGTACAGCACTCGAGTTGGGAAGTCAGGTGGTCTGCAAGCTTGTGTCCAGGGGGCATCAGATAAATTCTATCTTTTGAGAATGGGTAAGATTACTTTTAGTTAGAGTAACAGTGATCCCTACGCCTTGCATCAGCGGGAGGAAAATTTCCTGATGGTGCAACAAGTTGCTGGACTTAGGAATCAGGAGCCAATCATCGAGGTATGGAAAAACATGGATCTCTAACAGGCAAAGAGACTCTGCAACAGCTACCATCATCTTGGTGAACACACTGGGCGCTTTAGTGAGACAGAATGGACTCTGAATTAATGATGATTGGCTCCTGTCTGGAAATGGAAACATTTCCTTGAATGCTTCTCTATCTTTGCACGGTAGTAAGCTTCAGACCGGTCAACCTCTTAGTGCGGGAAATCTGTACGAGCAAGAATTAAGGTGGGAAAAAGGCCCAAAAATATGGACAAATATTAAATATTGCTCTTATAAACTTAGAAAGATGTTGGAACAATTGATATGTGTTGGCATGAATTTTCTAAATGATATGAAGCCTGAAACTCAAATGTTTGTCATTAATTAGGGGACTTCAATCCTCAGTGATTTGCCAGAAAACCACAAATTTTATGAGGAAAGTACAGTTTTGTACCTACCATAAATGTAGATGTTCGAGTGCTAATACAGCTGCAGTCATAACAGATGGGTTCTCCTGCCGTCAGGCGGGTCCTCGGTCGGTCGAATTCCAAAGTCTAGGTCCGGCGTCGGTTGTCGTCGCTTCTTCCCTGACGTCAGTGCGACAGGGGTATAAAAGAACCAGCCGACGCCATTTTCTTCGTTTTTTCTTGCCCCAGATGTCAGGTGCCCCCAGAAGGAAGGCAATACATAAATTTGTGTAATAAAGCAATGTCATATAATCAAAATACAGTAGTGCAAGCAAATACAACAAGAATGAATACCCCAATCAGGTTGCATGAGGAGGTGTTAGCCAATAGGCCTGTCCCAAGAGGGGAAGGAGGGAGGGAAACCTGGACTGCAGCTGTATTAGCACTCGAACATCTACATTTATGGTAAGTACAAAACTGTACTATGTTCATCGTGCATACAGCTGCAGTCATAACAGATGGGTAGAATCCCAAAGCTAAGAAAGGGGTGGTAGGCACTAGGTGGAACTAGGAGGAGCCAGAATGCCCTGCAAGACTGCAGTAGCAAAGCCCGCTCCAGATCTGGAGTATAATGGAAGGTGGTAGTGCTTGGAGAAGGTATGCACAGAACTCCAAGTGGCTGCTTCCAAAATATCTTTGGTAGGAACTCCTCTGAGAAAAGCTGCAGAGGTAGCCGTGGCCCTTGTGGAGTGAGATCTGATGCCTGTAGGTACAGTTTTGCCATGAAAAGAATAGCAAAAACGTATGCAGTGGGCTATCCATTTTGAGTTTGTCTGTTTGGAAATTGGCTTTCCTTGAGCTCCTATAGCATAGGACACAAAGAGCTGTTCTGATTTCCTGAAAGGCTTTGTTCTGTCCAAATAATAACGCAGTTGTCTGTGGATGTCCAAGGAATGTAGTAATCTCTCCCCTTTGTTTTGAGGATTAGGATAAAAGGTAGGTAAGTGTATAGCCTGATTCAAAGCTACCCTGGATACCACTTTTGGCATAAAGGACGGGTTGGTTCGTAAGGAAACTCTGTCCTGATGGAAGATGATAAAAGGCTGCACAGCCATGAGAGCTTGTAGTTCCGATACCCTACGAGCTGAGGTAATAGCCAGAAGGAAAGCTGTTTTCCAGGACAAATATTGCAAATCTGATGAGGAAGCTGGCTCAAAAGGAGGCAAGGTCAGCTTTTCTAGAATGAAACTGAGATCCCAAGCAGGTATTGGTTGTTTCCTTGGGGGGTTTAGATTCTTAGCCCCTCTGAGGAACTGTCTTAAGAGGGGGTGAGAGAATAAGGGTGGATCAGTGTTGTATTCTGCAGAAATGGCTGAGGCATGGATTTTGATGGAGGAGAATGAAAGTCCACTGCTTAGCAGCTCAGCTAGATACTGTAATATTTGAGGTAAATTCAGTTTTCCAGGATCCTGGCCCTTTTTCTCATTCCAGACACAAAACCGTTTCCATTCTGCGGAGTAAGCTTTACTAGTAGACGGCCTTCTGGCCTCCAAAATGACATCCTGCACCTCCTTGGAGAGTAGGGTCTGTTGTGATGCTAAGGAATCTTCCATGCAGCTAGATTGAGTGTTTTTACCTGACTGTGAAGAGTTTTGAAGCTGTGCTGAGTCAGAAGAAGAGGCATTAGAGGCAGGGTCCATGGTGGGGAATGCGTCAGGCTCCTCAGGAGTGGGTACCAGTGTTGTCTTGGCCAGTCTGGAGCAATGAGAATCATCTTTGGTCTGTCTGCTCTGGTTTTTAATAGAACTTTGGGCAGCAGAGGAAGAGGTGGGAAGGCATAAACGGTCATTGATGTCCAACTGAAAGAGAGCGTCCACTCTCCAGGCCTTTGGATGAAAAATCCTTGAGCAGAATTTTGTCAATTGATGATTTTTGTGGGAGGCAAAGAGATCTATGTCTGGCCTTCCCCATGCTTGAATTATCTCTAAAAACTTGAGGATGCAACTTCCATTTGTGTGGATCTGTCATATTTCTGCTTAGGTTGTCTGCCAGCGTGTTTTCCTTGCCTGGCAAGTACTGTGCTTGTAGTTCGATTTGTAAGTCCAGAGCCATGTTCCAAAGTGACATGGCCAGTCTGCATAGGGGGTATGAATGGGTTCCTCCCTGTTTGTTTATGTACCACATTACTGTGGTGTTGTCCGTCCTTATCAATAGTTGACCTGGTTGCAGAAGGTCTTTGAAAGCTATAATAGCATTTATTACTGCTAGCATTTCCTTTTGATTGATGTGAAGGTGCTTTTCTTTTTGGGACCATTTGCCCTGAATGCACCGATCTGTCATGTGCACCCCCCAGGCGTTGTCCGAGGCGTCTGTTGTGATGACTTGATTTGCTTGAGGCTTGCTGAATGGGAGACCTGTGTTTGTTTGGCATGCTTGAGCCCACCACAGAAATTCCTTTTGAAGACATGGAATTAGTGGTATTATTGTTTCCAAACTGTGGCTGTGTTGAGACCATAGGTTTTTCAGGTACCATTGAAGTTTCCTCATATGCAGCTTTGCACATGGGATTAGTAAGATGCAAGATGCCATGAATCCCAGAGCCTGCAGGATTTTCCTTGCAGTCAGCCTGGTGCAATTTGCTAGTGTTCTGAAGTATTGAGTTAGTTGCCCCTGCTTCTCTGGCGTGAGGTAGGCCATCTGGGTGTTTGTGTCCAAGTTGGCACCCAGGAAAATTATTTTCCGAGGGGGTATTAGGCTTGATTTCTTTTTGTTGACTGTGTATCCCAGAGAATTCAACAACATTATTACATAAGCCAGATGTTTCAGAAGAATGTGCTTGCTGTCCGCTTGGATCAGGCAGTCGTCCAAATAGGGGTATATTTGTATCCCTTGAAGTCTGCAGTAGGCAATTACTGATGCCAGGCATTTCGTGAATACTCTGGGCGCAGTAGATAAGCCAAAGGGCAATGCAGAGAATTGATAATGGGTTGAACCTGCAAGAAATCTGAGGCATCTTCTGCAATTTTGTCTGATTGGGACCATGCAGGTATGCCTCCTTGAGGTCCAATGTTACCAGCCAAGACTCCTTGCCCAGCATGGGAAGAAGCTGCTGTAGAGTGAGCATCTTGAATTTTGGTACGAGTAGAAATGTGTTTAGGATGGATAGGTCCAAAATAGGTCTCCAATCTTTTCCCTTCCTTGGTACCAGGAATAGTCTGGAATAAAAACCTTGACCTTGTTCGTGCGTAGGTACCTCTTGAATAGCTTTCATGTCTATGAGATCTGAAATTTGTCTTTGTGCCTCTGCCCTTTGATTGTGTGGCAGGTTTGGCATGCCTCTCATTTTTGGAAGGGTGTGAAAATGGAATCTGTAGCCTCTGTTTATAATGTCCAGGATCCATTTGTCTTTTGTGACAATATGCCAATTTTTGAAAATAATGCCAGTTTTCCGCCTAAGGGTGCTGCCATTTGAGTCTTGCTTGGCATGCAAAGGGGAAAGTCATTGGGCTTGCTTTCTGAATGGTTGCGAGTTATCCTCACCACCACTTTGTATAGGAGCTTGCCATTGTCTGCCTCTAAACGATCCTTGGGATTGCCCTCTGCCCTCGAGCCTGTATCTACCTCTTTGGGGTCTGTCCGTGGCTGGAAAGGACCAATTTTTGGAAGGCCAATTTCTACTGAAACGTGGGGGTTGTACCTGTAGAAAATCTTTCACTGTTTGCATTGATTTAGCCTTTTCCTCCATTTTCCTTAATACCTCCTCAGCATTAGCACCAAATAATACATCCTTTTGTAGAGGGGCATCTAGTAATTTAGCTTTGACATGATCTGGTAAGGTTTGTTCCTTGAGCCAGGCATGTCTACGTATGACTGATCCTGTAACAGCAGCTCTACATGAGGCCTCTAGAGCATCAAAACCCCATTGTAAGGTATGTTTACCCACTTGTTCTGCACTATGCATCAAATCCTGCAACTCCTTCAAGTCTGGTTGTTCAGGTTGTGACATTTTACTTCTCAATTGTGATAACAACAACTGTTGGTACTTTAGCATATGGAACTGACAGTTTAATGCCCTCATGGTTAAGGTGGCCGAGGTATATACCTTTCTTCCCCACCTTTCTAAGGATCTGGAATCTCTCTCGGAAGGTAATGGATTTTTAGCAGTGGAGGCCTTAATTCCCTTGGGGCCCTGTGAGATAGTTTCTGGGTCAGCAGCATGGCTTTTGTATAGAAATTGGTGCGAGTCAGGAACCCTGTAGTACCTCTCAGGCGTGACTGGTGCTGGTGGTAGAGAGTCCGGGTTAAGGCAGGCCTTCGAGTACACATCATCTAGTATGTCCAAGACAGGAGGTATAGCCAGAGGCTTGTGCTGAGGTAGCAAGAGAAATTCCCTAAGCCTTTTCTTGGAATCTGAATAATCTTGGCCTTCCCAGTGGAAGTGTTCCCTTAAGGTATGCAAAGTTTCCCCAAATGAGTAATCCTCTGGGGGGGATACAGAGGGAATGGACTCCTCTGCATCAGAGTCTTCAAAAGGGGAGTAAGAATGTTCCTGTTCATCAGAGTGCTCTGATATAATGGAGCCCTGATCAGAGGAGGGGGATTCTTCCTCCACTCTGGGCCTTTTGTCCGGGGGTTGAGACCCCTGATAAGAGTAATTAAATCCTCAGCCATTTTAAGCATCTGTTTTTTAGGCATGGGGCCTGGAGATGGGCCCTGTGTAGCTTGTCTCTTAGAATGCATGGCTGCTTTAGACTTAGTGAAAGCCTTGATGGAAAAAAGAGGAAGGTCTGAAGACACCTTGAGAGGAGGTAGACCTGTCCACATTTTGAGATTCACCGCCAAGAGTGGCTTCGGTATCTGTAGTCGGGGTGTGGGCCGAGGAGCCTGCGACCTCGGGCACAGGAGACACCACCAAAGAAGTGTCGTCGGTAGTCAGGGGCTGCGTAGGCGCCTTGCTGAGAACCGGACCACGTGTAGTCGGCTTTGGCGTGGTGTTGGTAGAGGCCGCGGACCTCGTGTGTCTGTCCTTATCTTTGCGCTTTTTAGACAAAACTGGAGTCGGAGTATCCGACGACATAATATAGTTAAATTTTTTGCCAAAATAATGCTGGGCGAACTCCGCCCGACGAATGTAGCACAAAAGCGACAGACCGAGACGTTGTGGTCTGGGCCTAAACAAGGAATACAGAGGGAATGGAAATCCTTATGCGGTACTTGCTTCCCACATGAAATACAATTATTAACTTTGTCTGACAACGGTCTGAGGCAAGAAAAGTTTCCCCAACGGGGTACTTAGCTTTCAAGAAGACTTTGGTTGCAAAATTTTCATAATTTCAGGAGCTGGCCGACCGGCACTTGCGAACTGCTTCTGCTTCGGGCACCGCGCGGCAAGAAAGACTGAAGAAAATGGCGTCGGCTGGTTCTTTTATACCCCTGTCACACTGACGTCAGGGAAGAAGCGACGACAACCGACGCCGGACCCAGACTTTGGAATTCGGCCGACCGAGGACCCGCCTGATGGCAGGAGAACCCATCTGTTATGACTGCAGCTGTATGCACGATGAACATCAGACCAAAACTGTGAGGCAAAATTCTGGGCATTCTGTGAAAATCTGGACAGTTGAGAGGTATGGTAAGCGTCCTTGAGATCTATACAGCACATCCAATAGTCCTTCCTCAGCAGAGGCAAAAAGGACTGAAATGTTACAGTTCGGAATTTTGCCATTTGACATACTGATTTAAATGGCTCAGATCCAAAATGGGTCTGAGGTCCCTTGTTTTCTTGGGGACCAAAAAGAATCTTGAGTAAACTCTGAATTCTAACTGGTCTTTGAGGACCAGTTGGATGACTCATTTTTTCTAGCAGCTTGGAAATACTTGCAACTATGCATTCCCACTGACTGGGTGGGACAGCGGGAACTTTCTTCTTATCACGAGAAAGGGAAAACAGTAAGGAGTAGTCTCAGGAAATTACGTTTAGCATCCAAGAATCTGTAGTTACATTTCACCAGGCTTGTGAGTGCAAAAGCAAGCACTCCACGACTGCCTCTAGAGTTTTGCAGCCAGACAACTTTTCAGGGGCACTAAAAGGGCTTTTCAATTGGGGGAAAGCAAAAGCCATGGTTATGTGGTCAGCCTTTGCCTGTAGGGCAATGTCTATTATGGTTACCTCCTCCTCTGCCACTAGGTCCATCGTCAAGACTGGGTCTTGGTAAGAGCTCTAATTTTCTGAACCACATCATCTTCCCAGCCCGCTGATCCCTAGAATAGGATCTCAGGGGATTGGAGATGCAGAATCACACTGCAGATTCTTGCTATCCTGTTAACTCTCAGTCAGCGTTTCTTTCACTTTAGGTCCAAATAAGGTGGACCTATCAAAGATGGCATTAACAAAACACATCTTAAAGCTTTCTACAAAATCACAAACACATCCAGGCATTCCAATGACTGCTAATGCCAATGCCTGCTGCTCTTGCACTGCCATCAGCCACATTAGAAAGCAGTTGCATGGCTACATTTGAAATAGACTGGACGGGAGAAAGCTGGGAGTTCTTAAGGTTCTAAATCAGACTGGGAGCTTATGCAGCAGGTAGCATGGGATACCTGTGGAACTGACTGTCCCTGTCTGACAAGAGGATGGCAAGTAAAAGTTGATTCTAGGGGTTCCGATGGAACTTAATTTGCTAGCTGCACCGTTTCCCTGGGCATGGAAAGGACCTGCTCAAAAGCCTTGAATGTTAAGGACACCATCAACTCCACCGGAGGCTTGAAGCCCTCCTGTCAGCAGACAAGATAGGAGACCTCAGAACAAAGTGGCCTCGACCCCAAGGCCAACCTCAGTGCTGAGCTATCAAGAGCTGAGGCACCAAGGAGAAGAGATGACTCCAGCAACTTTGGTGTTGACCCACCCTCTGGAGCCAAAGCTTCGGCTAAGAGACTCTTCCAAATCCGAACATGTTGGTGGCCAAAAGAGGAAGGGAACCAGTCTGAGTCTAAGCTACTTGTACTTTTGGCTCAGGCAAAGGTGCTCTGGGACAGACTGGATCTGATATAACCAGTTCACAGGGGTAGACTGGAACCAGATAAGACTGTGGAAGATGGTTAGATGTCCCAGTACTCTGCCCATTCCCAGAAGACAGTACTAAGAGAACCTCGAGCTGCATATGTGTTCTGAGGAACTTCATCATTATGCTGTCGACATCTTGTTCGGTCAGGCTTCCTTTTGACAGAGACTACGATGCCACCGAAGGTGGTCTTCAGTACCATCTTTCTTGAAGGATCAGTGAATGTAGCCTTGGACTCACCAGGTCCAGATAGAACCAAGAACGAGGAGATGGAGGGAAATGAGGAAAGTACAGTTGTGTACACTTACCATAAATGTAAATCTTCGAGTGTATTCTCTGTTGCAGTCATCACACTTCGGGTTATCTGCCTGCAGGTAGCCCTCAGTCGGCCCGAATACCAGAGTCTTGGGATTTCTGCATCGGATGCTGTCACCTCTTCCATGACGTCAGGTCGTCAGGGGTATAAAACATGCAGCCAACACCATTACATCAGTTTTTCTTGCTCCAAATGCTAGGAGCCCCCAAAATAGGAAGATATTATATGGTGTGGAACACCACCAGTAAAAAATAAATACCACTGCCATTGAAAATGGCCACAAAGAGGATAGGTAGAAAGGATAGAGCAACCAGAGGGCTGGAGGGAGGGAAACCAGGACTGCAACAGTAAATACACTCGAACATCTATATTTATGGTAAGTGTATACAACTGTACTATGTTCTTCGTGTTTCACTGTTGCAGTCATCACACTTGGGTTGATTCCTAAAGCTGAGGAAAGGTGGAGGCAGTCAAGTGTTAGGGCTGGCTAGCAGGCCTTGTACGACTGCTGTAGCAAATCCAGCTCTGGACTCAGAAAAAAGTGGCAATGCTTGGTGAAGGTGTGTACAGAACTCCAGGTTGTAGCTTCTAGAACATCCCTGGTAGGGACTCCCCTGAGAAATGCTGTAGAGGTGGAAGTAGCCCTAGTGGAATATGTTCTGATGCCCTGCGGGGGTAGGTTTTCCATGGTGCTTCTAGCAGAAGTGGATGCAATGTGCTAGCCACTTGGAAATGGTTTGCTTTGAAATGGCCTTGCCCTCTGCCCCTGAAGCAAAGCTGACTAGCAGCTGGTCAGATTTTCTGAAAGGTTTAGTCCTGTCAAGGTAGAACCTGAGCGGTCTGTGCACGTCCAAGGAGTGCAGGACCCTTTCCCCTTTATTCGGAGGATTAGGGAAGAAGGTCGGCAAATGGATGACTGGACACCACCTTAGGCATAAAGGATGGGTTAAATCCTGAGGGAAACCCTGTCAGCATTAAAAATAATGAAGGGTTCCACAGCCATTAGTGCCTGTAACTCGTACACTCTTCTTGCTGAAGTTATGGCTAGAAGCAAGGCTGTTTTCCAAGAGAGGAACTTTAACTCTGCTGAAGCAGCAGGTTCAAAAGGGGGAAGCATGAGCTTTTCCAGTACAAAGTTAAGGTCCCAGGCAGGGGTGGGAGCTCTTCTAGGGGGTCTTAAATTGTTAGCCCCTCTCAGGAACTGTTTGATGAGAGTGTGAGAAAAGAGAGATGGCTCAGTATTATAATGAGCTGAGCTGGCAGAGGCATGAAAATTAATGGAGGAGAAGGGCAGGCCTCTGTGGAGCAGCTCTGCTAGGTAATCCAGGATTTGAGGTAAGCAGGGCACTGCTGTGTCCTTTCCTTGAGACCGATTCCAAGAACAATATCTTTTCCACTTTTCAGCATAGGATTTCCTAGTACCAGGCCTTCTGGCCTCAATAATGACGTCCAGCACCTGTTTGCTGAGGTTTGCTGGTGGTGTATTCAGGGTATAAGCCAGGCTGCAAAGTTTGGGGTTTGCAACTGTGTATGCAAAATCTGTCCCTCCTGCTGAGACAGCAGGGAAGTTGTCTGATGTAGGTGCCAGGGTGGTACTGTTGTCAGACTGTGTACGAGTGGGTACCAGTGCTGGCGTGGCCAGTCTGGGGCAATAAGAACTGCCCCTGGCTTGTCCTGGTTAATCTTGAGTTGAAACCTCAAAACAAAGATCACCAATCCAACTAGGAACTGTCCGTTACAAACCAGGAAGCAAGTAGCAAAAACACACGTTCAGTTCCAACGCAGAGGCAAAAGACAATGATGAAATCCAGAGTATTAGAACACGATGATGTTTATTAAATAGGACACAGGGATAAGCGCTTTCGCGTAACAATACGCTTCTTCAGATCACTACATAAAGAGTAACAACCATATTTATACATATCTAATTATCTTAAATGGTTCAATTAATTCAAACCCTCCAATGAACAACTCAAAGGAGATTATTCACAGGAGGTTAACCCTCTATGAACTGAATCACAGTATTGAAAACACTTCAAACACTTGAGTAAAATTATCTAAAGCAGTTATATATATATGCGTATATATATGTTCAAATAAAGTAAAATATATATAAAAAATATATATATATATATATATATAATATATACATATAAAATAAGTATAGATAATAACACAATATTTTAAAAATATCAACATATATAAATACATAAAAAACTTCATATTAATTTGCCTAAACAACAAATACCAATAGACGTAACCGTCCAAAAGTGTTAAAACTGATATACAATATGTACATATTATATTTAATATTTAATATAGGCTAACCTATCTTAATTAGCACTAAATAAAAATGGAAATAAAGATAAGAATAAAGTAAAAATAAAAATAAAAATAAACCTAATAATGATAAAAATATATGTATATGAAACATATGTAACTGAATGTAGCATAAAAATGAGCCATGATTCATGATATGAAAATAAATAAATAAATACCAAATGCATAATACAAATATCCAATTATCTACGAGCCTTGAGTATGGAACGTAGTGAAACATACGTATTCAGGCCCGGTGGATAGTGAGCTCTTAGTCTAAATATCCACTCCAGTTCTTTTTGTTCCAAATAACTCAGATAATCACCTTTCCTCTGCCTAGGTGGTACAATCTGGAGTACTCTGAACTCAAAGCCATGGTCATTATAACTAGAAACATGCTTAGCCAGAGCGTTCAGCATATTCTTTTTCCTTATGTCGTAGACATGGTCATAAATACGTTGTTTAAAACTCCTTTTGGTCATGCCTACATAGAATGCTGAACATGTATGGCATTTAGCTAGATAAACAAGCCCCGAGGTGTTACAGTCAGCATAGAACCTAGGGCTAAAAGAGAAATCTAGCACTGGGTGTATAAAATCTTGTTCTCTAGATATATATCCACAGTAATTACAGTTTCTGCAAGGATATGTTCCTCTTTCACCTAACATACCCTTTGTCGATGAGGAGTTGATCTTTTCTATATCATGATCTATGCATAGGATCCTTTTCAGATTTTTATTATTCCTATACATAAAACCAGGACTAAAGCCCACTATGTCTGATGTTCTATCATCCAATGTTAAAACTCCCCAGTGTTTAGAGATAATTTTCCTAATTGTTGCACTGTCATTCGTATAAGTAGTGATAAACATAATTCTATCGTGAGTCATTGTGACTGTGGGAGCTGGTTTTTTAATAGCCATGGTGCCAGGAAGCACATAATGGTCAGCATGGTATATCTCCCCCATTACTTCCAACTTAACCTGATTAATTAGCTTAGTATCATAACCTCTTTCCACAAAAATTGACTCCATCTCTTTTACTTGGAGCTTAAGGTCTATAGGGTCTCTACAAAGCCTTTTAAGCCTATGAAATTGGCATTTTACTATCCCCTTAAAAACATGCCGAGGATGCATGCTGTCAAACTTTAGAATAGTATTTTTCCAACATGCCTTCCGATAGAGGGTGGATGATAGTCTACCACCCTTTATACTAAGGCTGATATCCAAAAAGTTAATACTGTCATACGAAGTTTCAACAGTAAATCTTAAATAACTTGTGGTGGTTTCTAGATACTCTACAAATATACAGAGATCATGTTCACTACCATCCCAAACCATAAAAATATCGTCTACAAAACGTTGGTAGACTACACATTTCTTGAAAGAGGGGTGGGTAAATAAAAATTCCCTTTCCCAATGGTGTACCACTAAGTTAGCGTATGTGTTGGCGCAGGGGGTGCCCATGGCAACCCCTGCTACCTGTAGAAACATACGCTGCTTAAAACAAAAGACATTATTATCTAAAACCAGCTCTAACAGCTGACATACTAATATTTCTGTATTACGATCTATCAAGGGAAAAGCTTGAAGTATCATTCTTATAGCTTCAATCCCTTCATCGTTGGGGATAGATGTAAACAAGTTCCTGACGTCCATGGTCACCAAAAGGTGTCTATCTTTATTAAATACCACCCCTAGAGTATCTAGTATATCCAAAAGCTGATAAGTGTCCTTCAAGATGGTTGGGATATTATTAACTAGTGGCTTCAACGTTTTTTCAAGAAAAATTGAAATATTTTCTGTGCTCCATCCATCACCTGAGACAATAGGTCTCAGGGGGGGCGGGTGAAGCCCTTTATGCATCTTGGGCAAGCCCTTTATCACTGGAAGATGTGGAAAAGGAGTATAGAAGAAGTCATAAAGATCCTTATCAATCTGGCGACCCATTAATAGGTCATATAATGTGTCATTAATATTACTAACTATCTTATTTAAAACTTCTTCATCAACATGTTCATAAGTGAGACAGTCATTGAGCATATTTCTCATATACGAGTCATAATCTTTCGTGTTCAATAGAACTATACCCCCTCCCTTATCTGCCGGTCTAATAGTCAAAGATTCATTGCGTATAAGTTCCCTGAGGGAAACATTTTCATCTTTGGACATATTAAAATATGAACATTTTCTATTGCCCTTCAAGAAATATTCATATAAGTCTCTCTCACAGAGTTTAACAAAGCTTTCCACATGACTCGGCAGTATAGGGGAGAAAGTACTCCTCTTTTTAAACACTTGATGGTCCGGTAAACAGTTACTGGCATTCTCAGCATGCATATCTTTAAAAAACATCAGCTTAATGGCTACGTTCCTAGCGAACAGCCGTAAGTCAGTTAAGATATTATGTAAAGAACTACCTTGAGAGGGAATGAAAGATAATCCTTTATCTAAAACCTTGGCATCATTCACATTAAGTGGTAAGTCCGAGAGATTAAAAAACAAATGTTCTTTTATCTTGCTCGCCTTCTTTGCTGTTGATAATCCTCGCCCGAAAGCTACTCAAGGCTCGTAGATAATTGGATATTTGTATTATGCATTTGATATTTATTTATTTATTTTCATATCATGAATCATGGCTCATTTTTATGCTACATTCAGTTACATATGTTTCATATATATATATTTTTATCATTATTAGGTTTATTTTTATTTTTACTTTATTCTTATCTTTATTTCCATTTTTATTTAGTGCTAATTAAGATAGGTTAGCCTATATTAAATATTAAATATAATATGTACATATTGTATATCAGTTTTAACACTTTTGGACGGTTACGTCTATTGGTATTTGTTGTTTAGGCAAATTAATATGAAGTTTTTTATGTATTTATATATGTTGATATTTTTAAAATATTGTGTTATTATCTATACTTATTTTATATGTATATATTATATATATATATATATATATTTTTTATATATATTTTACTTTATTTGAACATATATATACGCATATATATATAACTGCTTTAGATAATTTTACTCAAGTGTTTGAAGTGTTTTCAATACTGTGATTCAGTTCATAGAGGGTTAACCTCCTGTGAATAATCTCCTTTGAGTTGTTCATTGGAGGGTTTGAATTAATTGAACCATTTAAGATAATTAGATATGTATAAATATGGTTGTTACTCTTTATGTAGTGATCTGAAGAAGCGTATTGTTACGCGAAAGCGCTTATCCCTGTGTCCTATTTAATAAACATCATCGTGTTCTAATACTCTGGATTTCATCATTGTCTTTTGCCTCTGCGTTGGAACTGAACGTGTGTTTTTGCTACTTAATCTTGAGTTGCACTTTTGAGAGGTAGGGGCAGAGGGGGAAAGGCATAAATTGAGAGGTTTTCCCATGTGAAGGATAGGGCATACACCTTCTAGGCCCTGCTGTGAGGGTTCCTGGTGCAGAATTTGCTCAACTGGTGGTTCTCGGGGGAGGCAAAGAGGTCCACCTCCAGTGTCCCCCACCTCTGGATTAGAAGTTTGAAAGAGTTGGGCTCCAATTTCCACTCGTGTGGGTCCAGTAGTTGTCTGCTTAAGTCGTCTGCTAGTGAATTTTGTTTGCCTGGCAGGAACTGAGCTTGTAAGTGTACTTTGTTGCTGAAGGCTGTGTTCCACAGGGTCGTGGCTAACCTACAGAGTGGGTAGGAATGGGTCCCCCCCCCGCTTGTTTATGCACCACATAACTGTGGTGTTGTATGTCTTTATCAGCAGCTGTTCTGGAAAGATTAGGTATTTGAAGGCTGTCAGAGCATTCTGTACAGCTAGCATCTCTTTTTGATTGATATGCAGGAGAATTTGTCCTTGACTCCACTTGCCTTGAATGCATTTGCCTGCCATGTGAGCCCCCCCCCCCCCCCCCATGGATAGTGTGATGCGTCTGTTGTCAGGGTCTGGGAGGTGAGGGGTTGAGTGAAGGGCAGTCCCTTGTTGTGGTTGCATACTTCTGCCCACCAAAGGAACTCTGCCCTTAGACAAGGTATAATAGGAATCACTGTTTCCAGGTCCTGAGAATGTTGACACCAATGACTTTTTAAGTACCATTGACGTTTCCTCATATGCTGTCTTGCATATGGAATTAGCAGAATGCATGAGGCCATGAACCCTAGGGCTTGCAATATTTTCCTTGCAGATAGCTGGGTTTTGGTGGCCATTTGTTTGAAGTAGTTGGTCAAATAGACCTGCTTTTCTGAAGTGAGGAATGCCATCTGGGAAGTTCTGTCCAAGCTTGCTCCCAGGAATACAATTTTTTGACTGGGCACCAGTTGTGATTTCTTTTCATTGATTGTGTACCCCAAAGAAGTTAGGAGTCTTTTTACAAATGTCAGGTGCTGAAGAATAAATTCCTGTCTGCCTGAATCAGTCAATCATCCAGGTATGGGAACATTTTAATATTTCTCTGCCTGCAGTATGCAATGGCTGGAACCAGGCACTTTGTGAATACTATGGGCGCAGTAGATAAGCCAAACAGAAGTGCAGAGAACTGATCGTGCATATAGCCTGCCCTGAAACGTAGATATTTCCTGCAAGACTCCCTTATGGGGATGTGCAGATAAGCTTCTTTTAAGTCTAGGGTGACTAACCAGGCATCCTTGGCTAGCACAGGGAGAAGTTGTTGCAGGGTAAGCATTTTGAATTCTGGGACCACCAGACAGGTGTTGAGAATTGATAGATCCAGGATAGGGCACCAAGAGCCCTCTTTTCTGGGCACCAGGAACAGTCTGGAGTAGAAACCCTGTCCCCTTTCTTCTACTGGAACAGGTTGAAAAGCCCTGACATTGAGAAGGGAAAGTACTTGCTTTTGAGCATCTGCCCATTGGTTTGGAGGAAGGTCTGGAAACCCACTTGGGGTTGGCAGTGAATGGAAGTAAAATCTGCATCCCTGGGATACAATGTTTACAACCCATAGGTCCCGAGTAATGGACATACAGTTTTTTGTCTGAAGGGCAAGTTTTCTTCCTAGGGGCGCAAGTAATTGGGCATGGCTGGGAAGGATAACTGAAAAGTCATTGTGAACTTTTTCCATAAGGGGGTGGCTTGCCACTCCCTGTTTTTGAGGTGGGAGCACTCCAGTGTTTAGATCTCTGCATACCCTGAGACTGTAGTCTTGGTGGTCTGTTTCCCCTGGCTTTGGACTGAGAAGGCCTGGAAGGGGCTGGAAAGGACCAGTTTTTAGAAGGCCAATGCCTATTGAATCTAGGTGGCTGCACCTGTAAGAATTCTTTGACAGTTTGCATAGATTTAGCTTTTTCCTCCATCTTTTTAAGAACAACTTCTGCTTTGGTTCCAAATAAACAGTCCTCATTTAAAGGAGTGTCTAGTAATTTTGCTTTGACATGATCTGGCAGGATTTGTTCCTTCAGCCAAGCATGCCTTCTCAGTGCAGACCCAGTAACTGCAGCCCTGCAAGATGCTTCTAGGGCATCAAAACCACATTGCAAAGTAAGTTTACTAACTTGGTTTGCAGAATGCATTAACTCTTGCAAATCTTTATTTTCTGCACAATCTGGAAGTAACACCATTGTTTGTTTAATTAGTTCCATAATATGCTGCTGGTACATAAACATGCGAAACTGGCAATTCAATGCCCTGATGGCTAGAGTTGCAGAGGTATATACCTTCTTACCCCATCTATCTAGAGCTCTGGAGTCCCTTGTCTGAAGGGGTAGGGTTTTTGGCTGTAGTAACCTTAATGCCTTTAGGTCCCTGGGAAATTGTCTCTGGATCCGCAGAAGGATTCTTAAAGAGAAATTTGTGAGAATCAGGTACTCTGTAGTACCAGTCAGATTTTCTAGGGGCCGGTGGTAAATTGTCTGTAGTAAGACTGAATTCCATGAAGACATCATCTACAATATCCAGGACAGGGGGTATAGCTAGAGACCTGTGCTGAGGCAACTAATTCTCCAAGTCTCTTTTTGGACTGAGCATAGTCCTGGCATTCCCAGTGGAAATGCTCTCTTAAAGTATGCAAGGTTTCACCAAAAGAAAAATCCTCTGGAGAGGAGGCAGAAGGAATGGAGTCCTCTGCATCTGAATCTTCACAGGTTGATAAGGGCATGTGTCCTGGTAATCAGAAGGGTCAGAGTCATTGGACTCCTGGTCTGTAGAATCAGAAGAAAACTAAATTCTTCGTCTTTTAGCAGGGGAAGGCTGGCTTCCCCTAATTAAAATAATAAGGTCTTCAGCCATTCTAAGCATTTATTTTTGTGGCATGGCAGCTGGAGCATGTGCTTTGGTCGGTTTTATAGGCATAGTGCGAACTCTGGGCCTGAGAAACTCTGTAGTTTTAGCTAAAAATGAAGTTGTCAGTTTAATACGAACATCGGTAGGTCGGAATACACCCTCAGAAGCCAGTGGCTGCACAGCGGCTTCGGACCCATCCAAGGTACAGACATCTGCAGGTTCCATAGTCGAAGAAGCATCTCGCAACATACCAGACTCTGAATGGGTCTCAGCAGAGGCCTGCAAATCTGGAGAAGCGGGCATCAGAGGCTGCAAAGGCGCCTCACTGAGTACCGGTGGACTGGCGACTAGCTTAATGGAAGCGTCATCGGCAGTTTTGGACCTATGCGGTCTCTGTCTACATTTTTTTTGGAAAATCGGTAGTCTGATGACTTATCAAAGCCGTTTCGGAATACAGAGAACGAGAGCGAAAGAATTTAGGTGACAAATATAGCCCGACAATGAATAGTTTGGGCATTAAACAAGGCACAAAACTGACAGCGAGGGATGCAGTGGTCTGGGCCTAAACAGGTGATGCAGTAAGAATGAAAATCTCTGTGAGGTATTTGCTTTCCACAGGCAAGATAATGGTTAAATTTTTCTGACATCAGTTAGAGCAAGAAAGAAGGATCCCCACCGGGGTACTTAGCTTTAGAAGACTTCAGGTTTGAAACTCGAAAAATGAAAATATCACGTAGCGGCCGACCGGCACTTGCGAACTGCTTCTGCTTTGGGCTCCTTCACAGCAAGAAAGACTGATGTAATGGCTGCATGTTTTATACCCCTGACGACCTGAAGTCATGGAAGAGGTGACAGCATCCGACAAAGAAATCCCAAGACTCTGGTATTCGGGCCGACTGAGGGCTGCCTGCAGGCAGATAACTCCAAGTGTGATGACTGTAACAGTGAAACACAAAGAACATCTGTCTGCTCCAAACATGGTACCTTGGTATCTGAACATCAAGAGTGTGTCTGATTTGGGGAGCACTTATGAGATGGCTTGGTGTCAGATTTTTCTTTTTCCTTTGTCTTTTTTTTAAATCTTTCTCAACATCCTTCTCTTTTTCCTTCTATGTCTGTCCTTGGACCTCTCATCTTTACTTGCAGGCGTGGAGGCAGCAGAGGAAGTGGAAGACATGGTAGACCCTGTCTGAGAGGGAAGGGAGTCCCCTTCCTGATTTACTTCTCCTTTCCAGTTTGCAGAGCCAGAGATCTAAAGCAGGAGCAGGCCCAACACCAAGTGTCAAGGTGGGCAGTGCCCAAACAATGCATACACAAGGAGTGTGGGTCCTGGGGGCATGTGCTCACGCTCGGTACATTTTTAAATCACTGACCGTCAGCCACTACTACTGCAGAAGACAAACTTTTTCTAAATCACTAATTATGACTAACCATCTATCTAGCTATAACTGTAACTTCACCTAGGTAAATATCAATACAACAAACAAAAACTAAGAACAAAACATTGCACATACTATGTATCTAATTTACCTAAATCGACCCAAATGTTCTAAAACTCTTTACAATATCTGCACCATCGACTGGAGAGAAAGCTTTTGTCTTGGTAAGGGGAAGAGAAACAAAAAAAAGGCAAAATCTCCCAGAGAAACAAAAAAAATATTGAAACTCAGAGTCCTTGATGATGTGACTAAATACTTCAGGTGGCAAATGAGATCTGAGGTAGTAAGGTGCAGTTAAGCGAAATATGGGTAGGGAAGGTGTCACAGCCATGGAATCAAAGAGCTTCAGAATCAGTGTCAAGGTTGGGTCAAATCAGACAGCCCATAACTGAATCAGATGAAAATAAACATTGGACCAAGTTGTTAAAACAAGTTTAAAGTCTGAGAGTGAAAAGTTTGCTTTGGAATAACTGGCAGCCACTAATGAGATCAAAGGAAGTGCATCATGCATGCATATTTCACAAATCTTGTAAGATTTTGTCTTCATTTATTAATAAAGTTATTGCTTTCAGGAAAAAGACAAGAATACACACTTCCCAAACCTAAGGAAAGTACAGTTGTGTACACTTACCATAAATGTATATGTTAGAGTGTATTCACTGTTGCAGTCATTACACTTGGGTTATCTGCCTGCAGGTAGCCCTCAGCCGGCCTGAATATCAAATTCTTGGATTCCTGCATCGGAAGCGGTTTCTTCTTCCATGATGTCAGGTCATCAGGGGTATAAAACATGCAGCCGATGCCATTACATCAGTTTTTCTTACCCCAGATGTCAGGTGCCCCTATAATTGGAAGCAGTTATATGCTAGGTTACACCTCCAATAAAAGCAAATACACCAGAAAGCTGAAATACACTAAACAAGAAGAAGGTATAGGCCAAGAGAAGTCGGGGGGCTGGAGGGAGGGTAACCAGGACTGCAACAGTAAATACACTCGAACATCTACATTTATGTAAGTGTACACAACTGTACTATGTTCTTCGCGTTTCACTGTTGCAGTCATTACATTTGGGTTGATTCCCAAAGCTAAGGAAGGATTAGGAAGTTAGAGAGCATTAGGACCAGCTATTAAGACCTGCAAGACTGCAGTGGCAAAACCAGCTCTGGATTTAGAAAAAATAGGCATGGGGTAATGCCTGGTGAAGGTATGTACAGAGCTCCAGATAGCAGCTTCTAGGATGTCCCTGGTAGGGACACCTCTGAGAAAGGCTGTAGAGGTAGATGCAGCCCTGGTGGAATGTGATCTTATCCCCTGTGGGGTAGGTTTTCCATGGTGCTTATAGCAGAAATGAATGCAATGGACTATCCACTTAGAAATGGTTTGCTTAGAAATGGCCTTCCCCTCTGCCCCTGCAGGAAAGCCAACCAGCAGTTGTTAAGATTTTCTGAGAGGCTTAGTCTTGTCCAAATAAAATCTAAGTTGTCTGCGCACGTCCAAAGAATGCAGTATTCATTCTCCTTCGTTTTGGCAAATGAATGGACTGATTAAGGGCCACACTAGACACCACCTTGGGCATAAAGGAAGGAGTGGTCCTGAGGGACACCCTGTCTGCATGGAAGATGATGATTGGCTCTACTGCCATGACGGCCTGTAATTCAGACACTCTTCTTGCTGAAGTAATGGCTAGAAGGAAGGCTGTTTTCCAAGAAAGGAATTTCAACTCTGCAGTTGCAGCTGGCTCAAAAGGAGGTAGAGTGAGCTTTTCCAAGACAAAATTAAGGTCCCAGGCTGGAGTAGGGGCTCTCCTGGGTGTTCTTAATTTTTTAGCCCCACTGAGGAATTGCTTTAGCAGTGGATGAGAGAAGAGGGGTGGGTTCAGTATTATAATGTGCTGAAATGGCAGAGGCATGAATTTTGATTGACGAGAAGGAAAGGCCCTTGTGGAGCATCTCTGTTAAGTACTGAAGAATATGCGGTAAAGCTGATCACCATTGTGCCCATCCCCCCCGAGTCTGGCTCCAAGAACAGTATCTTTTCCACTCTTCAGCATAGGAGTTTCTAGTACTAGGCCTCCTTGCCTTCAGAATGACATTTAGCACCTGCTTACTGAGGGATGCTGTTGAAAAGCTCAAGGAATTAGCCAGGCTGCAAGGTTCAGGGTTTGAAGCAGAGGGTGCAGAATCTGGCCCTCCTGCTGGGACAGCAGGGAAGGGTTCTGAGGCAGGTGCCATGGTTCCAGCAATGACATGTAATGACATACTGAGCAAGAGGGGGTACCAGTGCTGGCGTGGCCAGTCTGGTACAATCAATATTGTCCTTGGTTTGTCCTGTTTGATCTTTAGCAGAACCTTCGAGAGGATGGGCAGAGGGGAAAGGCATATACTGAGAGGCTATCCCAGGTAAAGGACAGGGCATCCACTTTCCAAGCTTGACTGTGGGAAGTCCTTGTATAGAATTTGTCCAATTGGTAGTTCTGAGGGGAGGTAAACAGGTTTATCTCTGGATTCCCCCATCTGTTTCTCAAGAGGTTGAATATCTTTGTTTCCACTTTCCACTCGTGTGGGTCCATGAGATTTCTGCTTAGGTCATCTGCCAGTGAATTTAGTTTGCCTGGCAGGACTTGAGCTTGTAGGTGCACTTGGTAGCTCAAGGCTGTGTTCCACAGAGCCATGGCTAGTCTGTAGAGAGGGTACGAGTGGGTTCTCCTGCTTGTTTATGTACCACATAACTGTGGTGTTGTATGTCTTTACCAATAATTGTCCTGGAAGAATGTGGTCCTTGAAGGCTGTCAGGCAATTCTGTACAGCTAACATTTCTTTTTGGTTGATGTGCAGATGCATCTGTCTGGGGTTCCATTTGCCCTAAATGCACTGCCCTGCCAAGTGAGCCCCCCCATGCATAGTCTGATGCATCTGTTAGGGTTTGGGCGGCGGGGAGTAGAGTGAATGGGAGCCCCTTGTTGTGGTAGCAGGCCTCTGCCCACCAAAGGAATTCTGCCTTTATACAGGGAATGATAGGAATCACTGATTCCAGGTCCTGAGAATGTTGACGCCATAGGCTTTTTTGATACCATTGTAGTTTCCTCATATGAAGTCTTGCATATGGAATTAGTAGAATGCAACAGGCCATGAACCCCAGGGTTTGCAGGATTTTCCTTGCAGATAGTTGGGTCTTTGAGGCTAGTAGTGTGAAGTAGGCCGTCAAACAAATGTGTTTCTCTGGAGTGAGGTAAGCCATCTGGGAAGTTGCATTCAAGCTTGCTCCCAGGAATACAATTTGTTGGCAGGGTACTAGATGAGATTTCTTTTCGTTTATGGTGTACCCCAGCGAGGTTAGAAGCTTCTTTACAAATGCCAGATGTTTTGGTAGCATGTCCTGGCTTTCTGCCTGAATTAGACAATCGTCCAGGTATAGGTATATTTGAATATTTCTTTGCCTGCAAAATGCAATGGCTGGCGCTAGACACTTTGTGAATACCCTGGGCACAGTAGATAAGCCAAAGGGAAGTGAGGAGAACTGATGGAGCCTGCTCTGAAGCGTAGGTATTTCCTGCAAGATTCCCTTATTGGAATGTGCAGGTAAGCTTCCTTTAAGTCTAAGGTTGCCAACCAGGCATCTTTGCCTATCAAAGGAAGCAGCTGTTGAAGTGTTAGCATTTTGAATTTTGGGATTACCAAAAAGGTGTTTAGAATAGAGAGGTCCAGGATGGGACGCCAGGAGCTGTCTTTTCTAGGTACCAGGAAAAGTCTCGAGTAAAAACCTTGTCCCCTTTCTTCTGCTGGGACAGGTTTTACAGCCCTGATAATTAGGAGAGAGAGAACCTGCTGTTGAGCCTCTGCCCACTAATTTGGGGTTAGGTTTGGCCAATCGTTTGATGTTGGTAAGGTGTGGAAGTGGAATCTGTATCCTTGGAAAACTATATTTAAAACCCATTTGTCCTGAGTAATGAGTTCCCAGTTTTTTGCATGCAAGGCAATCTTTTCCCCTAAGGGAGCAGGCAGTTGAGCAGGGCTTGGAAGGTTTAAGGTTAAGTCATTGTGACATTTTTCCACAGGGGGGTGTCTTACTACTTCCGGCTTCGGAAGTGGGCAACCCCCACTGCTTAGGCCTGTGAGTACCTTGAGACTGTAGCCTAGGTGGTCTGCTGTTCCTGGGTTTGGACTGAAGGCCTGGAAGAGACAGGAAAGGACCAATTCTTAGAAAGCCAATGCCTACTAAATCTGGGAGGCTGTACTTGCAGGAAATCTTTAACAGTTTGCATAGATTTAGCTTTTTCCTCCATCTTTTTAAGGATGACTTCTGCTTTGTTGCCAAACAGGTGGTCTTGGTTTAAGGGAGCATCCAGTAATTTAGCTTTATCATCTGGCAAATTTTGCTCCTTAAGCCAAGTATGCCTTCTAAGTACAGACCCAGTGACAGCAGCCCTGCAAGATGCTTCTAAAGAGTCAAAACCACATTGCAAAGTATGTTTACCAACTTGTTCATCAGAATGCATTAAATCCTGTAATTCTTTATTTTCAGCACAGTCAGGAATCAACATCATTTTCTGTTCAAGTAGTCCCAAAATATGCTGCTTATACTTTAACATATGAAACTGGCAGTTTAAAGACCTAATGGTCAAAGCAGCCGAAGTGTATACCTTTTTGCCCCATCTGTCTAAGGCCCTGGAATCTCTATCAGAGGGGGTAGAGTTTTTGGCAGTAGTAGCCTTAATGCCTTTAGCCCCTTGGGAAATGATCTCTGGGTCCGCAGTAGGATTCCTTAAGAGGAACTTGTGAGAGTCAGGTACTCTGTAATATCAGTCAGGTTTCTTGGGAGCTGGAGGGAGTGTCTGGGGCCAGGCTGGATTCCAAGAAGGCATCATCTACAATGACCAGGACAGGAGGGATAGCTAAAGGCCTGTGTTGAGGGAGGAGTAAGAATTCCCTAAGTCTCTTTTTGTAGTCAGAGTAATCCTGGCTTTCCCAGCGGAAATGCTCCCTAAGAGAGTGCAAGTTTTCACCAAAAGAAAAATCTTCTGGAGGGGAAGCAGAGGGAATGGAGTCCTCTGCATCAGAATCCTCAGAGGTAGATAAGGGCAAACCCTGGTAATCAAAAGAAACAAAAACTTTAGAATCCTCATCAGAAGAATCAGAAGGAAAATCCGTTCTAGGTCTCTTACAGGAAGAAGGCTGGCTTCCCCTAATTAAAGTAATAAGGTCTTCAGCCATTCTTATTTGTTTTTTAGGCATATTGACCTGACCATGCAGTTTGGAAGTCGTTCTTCTAGGTGTGGGTCTAGTTTTAGGCCTTGAAGATGAAGATGGCGTCTGTTTGAAATGCAAGTCTGTAGGTCTGAATTCAATGTAGATACATCCACAGGTTCCATAGTCGAAGAAGCATCTCGCGGCATACCAGACTCGAATGGGTCTCAGTAGAGGCCTGCGAATCTGAAGTAGCGGGCATCAGGGGCTGCGAAAGCGCTTCACCGAATACCGGCAAACTGGCGACTAGCTTAACGGAAGCGTCGTCGTCAGTTTTGGACCTATGTGGTCTGTCTCTGTCTTTATCTTTAAGTTTTTTCGGAATGTTGGTAGTTGGATGGCTTACCGAAGCCATTTCTGGATAGTTAAATCAAGTACCAAAATAATTTGCAGCAAAAATAAACAGATGACGAATAGTTCGGGGGTTAAATAAGGCACAAAACCGGCAGAGGGACGTCGTGGTCTGGGCCTAAGCAAGGAATGCAGTACGAATGAAAATCTTTGAGGTATTTGCTTTCCACAGGTAAAACAAAACAATTGTTAACTTTTACTGACATCGGTTAAGAACAAGAAAAAGGATCCCCAACAGGGTACTTAGCTTTTTTGAAGACTTCGGTTCTGAAACTCGAAAATGAAAATTTCAGGAGTCGACCAACCGGCACTTGCGAACTGTTTCTGGCACTGCGCAAAGTACAGTTGTGTACACTTACCATAAATGTAGATGTTCGAGTGTCTTCACTGTTGCAGTCATCACTGCAGGGTTCTTCCTGCCGGCAGGCAGTCCTCGGTCGGCCAGAATCCCAAGGTCTGGGTCCGGCGTCGGCTGTTCAGTCATGCTCCCTGACGTCAGAGCGCTAGGAGTACAAAGCTGCCAGCCGACGCCATGTTCTCCAGTTTTTCTTGCCCCAGATGTCAGGTGCCCAAAAGTGAAGGCTAATAGTAAAACAAAAATGTAACATACAACAAACCCCATACCCTGTAGCAAATACACCTCAGAAGAAGGGTTAACTAGGAAACCACACTAATGAAATTATAAGAGGGGGCAGGAGGGAGGGTAACCCAGACTGCAACAGTGAAGACACTCGAACATCTACATTTATGGTAAGTGTACACATCTGTACTATGTTCATAGTGTTTCACTGTTGCAGTCATCACTGTAGGGTTGAATCCCAAAGCTGAGATAAAGGGTGGTGGTTATAGAGTAGAAGAGGCGGCTAGAAGGCCCTGCAAGACTGCAGAAGCAAAGCCTGCCCTAGAATTAGAGTAAAGAAGGAGATTATAGCGCTTAGAGAAAGTATGTACTGAACTCTAAGTTGCAGCTTCCAAAATATCCTTGGTAGGTACTCCTCTGAGAAAGGCAGCTGAAGTAGCAGCAGTTCTGGTAGAGTGAGTCCTAATTTTTCCTGGGATTTGCTTTCCATGATGAGAGTAACAAAATCTGATTCCATGAGCAATCCATTTAGAAATGGTCTGTTTTGAAATAGCTTTGCCTTGGGAATTTGTTGCATAAGAAACAAACAGTTGCTCTGTTTTCCTGATATCCTTGGTTCTGCCCAGGTAAAAACGAAGTTGTCTGTGTACATCCAAGGAATGCAAGATCCTTTCCCCCTTATTTTGTGGATTATTGAAAAAGGTTGGCAAGTGAATAGTTTGATTTAAAGCCACTTTGGAAACCACTTTAGGCATGAAAGTAGGATTAGTCCTTAAAGACACCCTATCTTGGTGAAAAATAATATAAGGTTCCACAGCCATCAGTGCTTGTAACTCCGAGACTCTCCTGGCTGAAGTCAAAGCCAGTAGGATAGCCGTCTTCCATGATAAATACGTAATATCAGATGTGGCAGCAGGCTCAAAAGGAGGCAGAGTGAGTTTTTCCAGAACATAGTTGAGGTCCCAGGCAGGTATAGGTGGTGTCCTAGGGGGGCCTTAAATTCTTTGCTCCTCTGAGATATTGTTTCAGAAGTGGATGCGAAAAGATTGGAGGATCTGTATTGTAATGTGCAGAGATAGCCGAGGCCTGTATTTTTATGGAGGAGAAGGATAAACCCTTATGTAGCATGTCTGTCAGGTAAAGTAAAATCAGTGGGATATTAGGGATGAGAGGATCCAAATCCTGAGCATGCATCCAGGTGCAAAATCTCTTCCATTTACCTGCATAAGATTTTCTAGTGCTAGGCCATCTGGCTTCTAAGATGACATCCATGACCTGTTTGGGAAGGAAAGGATTAATCACAGACCCTGAATTCGCCAGGCTGCCAGGCTGAGTTTTGACATGAGAGTGCAGAACCTGGCTCTGGTGTTGGAACAAAAGATTTGGAATCTGAGGTAAAATCCATGGAGGCTCCTGGGATAGATTCAACAGTGTTGAGTACCAAAATTGACGAGGTCAATTTGGGGCCAGTAAAATCATCATCTTGGGCTTGTCCTGCTTGATCTTTAGTAACACCCATGGAAGAAGAGGTAGTGGCAGAAAGGCATACCCCGAGAGGTTTCTCCAACTGAATGATAGTGCATCCACTTTCCATGCTAGCTTGTGAAATGTCCTTGTGCAAAAAATCTGTAACTGGTGGTTGAGAGGGGATGCAAATAGATCTATGTCCGGGCAGGCCCAGGCTTCTGTAATCATCTTGAATATTTGGGTGTCTAGCATCCACTCATGTGGGTCTGACAGGTTCCTGCTCAGGCTGTCTGCCAGAATATTTTGTTTTCCTGGCAGGAACTGAGCTTGTAGATCCACTTTGCAAGCTAGAGCTGTGTTCCATAGAGTCATGGCTAGTCCCAAAGGGGGTAGGAGTGTGAACCCCCTTGCTTGTTTACGTACCACAAAACTGTGATGTTGTCTGTCCATATCAGTAGTTGGACTGGTTGTAGAAGATCCCTGAAAGCCAAGAGGGCATTCTGTACAGCTAACATCTCTTTTAAATTGATATGTAGGTGTTTCTGATCCACTGTCCAAAAACCTTGCAGACCTTTTCCCTGCAAGTGGGCTCCCCATGCGTAATCCAAGGTGTCCGTGGTTAACACTTGGCTGGCTGGAGGCAGACTGAAGGCTTTCCCTTTGTTGTGAAGACATGCCATGTTCCACCAATGGAATTCCTTTTGTAGGCAAGGCAAGACAGCAATCTGTGCATCTAGACTGTGGCAATGCTGGGACCATACACTTTTTAGGTACCATTGTATTTTTCTCATATGTAGTCTTGCATTTGGTATGAGAAGGATGCAGGAGGCCATGTAACCCAAAGCCTGCAGGAATTTCCTTGCAGTTAGCTGAGTTATTGACGTCAAGGTTTTGAAAGTTGAAGCCAGCTGTAGCTGTTTTTCGGATGTCAGGAATGCCATCTGGGTTGTTGTGTTTAGAAGAGCACCCAGAAAAGTTATCTGTTGTGTGGGTGACAAATTTGACTTTTTTATGTTCACAGTGAATCCCAGGTACTTGAGTAGATTTTGAACAAATTCCAGGTGCTGGAGTAAGACATCCTTGTTGTCTGCTTGAATAAGGCAGTCATCCAGATAAGGGTAAATTTGAATTCCCTTGAGTCTGAAATAAGCCACTACTGGTGCCAGGCACTTGGTGAAGACCCTGGGCGCAGTAGACAATCCAAAGGGCAGCGCAGAGAACTGGTAATGTTTCGAGCCGGTCTTGAACCAGATGTATTTTCTGCACTCCTGTCTAATAGGGATGTGTAGGTAAGCCTCCTTTAAATCCAATGTCACCATCCATGCATTTTTGCTCAACATTGGCAGGAGCTGCTGCAGAGTAAGCATCTTGAACTTTGGTATCTCCAGGAAGGTGTTTAAGACTGAGAGATCCAGGATGGGTCTCCATGAATTTTGCTTTCTGGAAACTAGAAAGAGCCTTGAGTAAAAGCCTTGCCCCATCTCCGATTGTGGAACCAGTTCTATGGCCCTCATAGCCATGAGGGATCCCACCTGGTTTAATGCCTCTGCCCATTGGTGTTTTGGTAGGTCTGGCTATCCGTTTGGTCTTGGCAAGGTATGAAAGTGGAATTTGTAACCTCTTGAAACTACATCCAGAACCCACTTGTCTTGGGTTATGTAAGTCCAACTTTGTTGAAAAAGAGAGAGTTTTCCTCCTAGAGGGGCTTCCAGGAGAGAAGTTCCTGGAGCCATGCAGGGGGAATCATTGAGCCCGTTTTCTATAAGATTGAGGTCTGTCCTCTCCACCCCTGGGGGTGGAAGCACTCCACTGTCTAGATCTGTAAAAGGTCTGTGCTTGGGTCCTCCCACTGGAGCGCCTATATCTACCCCTCTGAGGCCTGTCCGAGCTGGGAAAAGACCAATTTTTAGTTGGCCAATTTCTGCTAAATCTTGGGGGCTGAACTTGTAAGAAATCCTTAACCGTTTGCATGGATTTTGCCTTATCCTCCATTTTCTTTATCACCTCTTCAGCCTTAGACCCAAACAAAACATTATGCTGAACAGGAGCATCCAGTAACTTTGCTTTCACTTGATCAGGTAAGTTTTGCTCCTTTAACCAAGCATGCCTTCTAATGACTGTGCCAGAGGCAGCTGCCCTGCATGAAGCCTCCAAGGCATCAAAACCACAGTGCAAACCATGCTTCCCCACTTGTTCAGTTGCATGTATCAAATCGTGTAATTCCTTATTATCTGCACATGCAGAAATGGTGCCTAGCTTTTGTTTCATAACAGACAGTAGAAATTGCTGATATTTTAGCATATGAAATTGACAATTTAAAGCCCTAACAGATAAGGTAGCAAGAAGTGTACACTTTTTTGCCCCATCTCTCCAAAGCTCTAGAATCCTTATCTGTCGGAGTAGGGTTTTTAGCAGAGGCGGCCTTAACCCCCTTAGGACCCTGAGAAATGGTTTCTGGATCAGCAGTAGGATTTTTGTAAAGGAACTGGTGTGAGTCAGGGACCCGGTAATATCTGTCGGGCTTAGCAGTGGCTGGAGGAAAGGAGTCAGGAGTTAAATTAGCCTCAGAAAAGGCATCATCCACAATATCCAAAATAGGGGGAATAGCCAGGGGTCTATGTTGGGGAAGAAGAAGGAAATCCCTAAGTCTTCTCTTAGATTCCGAGTACTCCTGTCCTTCCCAGTGAAAATGTTCCCTCATGTCATGTAAATTTTCCCCAAAAGAAAAATCCTCAGGGGGAGAAGCTGACGGAATGGATTCCTCAGCATCAGAATCCTCATAAGAAGGGAAAGTATATTCCTGTTCAGAGGAAGACACTGAAGAAATAGATGCCTGATCAGAAGATTCATAATCCAATTCTTGCCCTGGCCTTTTGTCTGGAGGGGGATGTGAACCCCTAATAAGTCCTCCGCCATTTTAAGTAGCTGTTTCTGAGATTTGGGTCCCGGATCAGAAGAGGCCTGGACTGGTGTCTTAGATTTAGAAGGAGTCTTTGCCTTTGTCTTTGTCTTTATCAGAAGCTGTGTAGGCCTGAAAACCCCCTCGGAAGCCGGTACCTGCACAGCGGCTCCGGACCCATCTGAGGGAGCATTGTCCGAAGGTCCTGCAGCTGGAGTACTCAAATGCCTAGTTGGCTCCTCGTGGGAGTCCGTTTCGGCAATCGGTTCTGAAATGGCCGATGACAGGGGCTGCAAAAGCGCCTCACTGACGACGGCCGAACCTGTAGCTGGCTCTGCTTGTAAAACGTAGTCTGATTTGGACCTCGGAGGCCTGTCCTTATCTTTGCGTCGTTTGTGAACTCCGGTAGTCAGATGCGTGTCTAACATTTTATAATTAAATCGCCTGCCAAAGTAGTGAAAAGCAAAATCGTACCTCCGCTTAATCGTACGTTGGTTAAATCTAGCACAAAACCGACAACTAGCTATGTCGTGGTCAGGGCCTAAACAAGGAATACAGTAAGAATGGAAATCTTTATGAGGTATTTGCTTTCCACAAGAAATGCAATTATTAACTTTTTCTGACATCGGACTGGAGCAAGAAAAAAGTTTCCCCAACAGGGTACTTAGCTTTGAGAAGAAGAAGTAAGTCTTCGGACTGAAGTACGAAAAAATATCAGGAGTTAGCCGACTGGCACTTGCAAACTGCTTTCACTGCACGGCAAGAAAGACTGGAGAACATGGCGTCGGCTGGCAGCTTTGTACTCCTAGCGCTCTGACGTCAGGGAGCATGACTGAACAGCCAACGCCGGACCCAGACTTTGGGATTCTGGCCGACCGAGGACTGCCTGCCGGCAGGAAGAACCCTACAGTGATGACTGCAACAGTGAAACACGATGAACATCAAGAAAGGACTGATGTAATGGAATCGGCTGCATGTTTCATACCCCTGATGACCGAACATCATGGAAGAAGAGACAGCATCCGATACAGGAATACAAGACTTTGACATTCAGGCCGGCTGAGGGCTACCTGCAGGCAGATAACCTAAACGCAATGACTGCAACAGTGAAACACGAAGAACACCGTGACTCCTTGTTAGGAGGAAGTACAGCCTTAGACAGTGGCTCTACAGACTTCACCAGTGCAATTGACATGACGATGGAGACCGCTAACCTAATTTGTGATCAGCTATAACAGTCCTTGGGCTAAGAGTGAAATCTATCAGGCTGCAAATGAATGGATGAAGGAAGAAGAGTCAGACAGGATATCCCATCCCCCATCCTGGGGTCAAAGCTGACAACAAAGATGATAGACCCAAGTAAGCTATGGTCCAAATTGTTTATTCCATCTCCTTTGTTTGAGCATCGTCTCTTACAGGAAGCACTAAACATGGATGGGGAAAGGCCAACAAAAAAAAAAAAAAAAAAAAAAAAAAAAAAAAAAAAATATTCAGCAGATGGAAGATTTCATTTCAAGACGTCAGATCGGTAAGGCACTGAAACCTGCCAAAACTCCACTTCCCAAGCAGGAGATAATATGGCAAAGCACCATTCCTAACCAAAAGGTGAAAAAGGCAGACCCCAGTCCTAAAGATGACCTGAAGGTCCTCAGCCTCAGGGCTAAAAAGAACCCCATGCACCTCTGCAGAGATCAAAGGTTTCACTATTGAGCTTTGAAAAGCCGAGTTCAGGACTGAGATACTTTATCCTAAAGCCATGGAAACAGAAGTCTATCCTGTAGCATCAACTCCTAGCACAGATACAGGAATCTTATCGAGGAGACCAAGGACAAGTCGACATCTGTATGGCAAAGGACAAGGGCACTGCACACCCAAACCAGTTACTGATTTGATGTGGAGGTTAACAGATAAATTTGATGACTCCTCGTACCAAGCCTGTACAAGAAAGGTCCAGAGCAAAATCAGAGAAATCTGGCAGAGAAGATTCCCAGCAGCACCTGATATTAGTGAAGAAGAAAAAGTAAGACTAAATGTAAGGCACTTGGGGGGAGAAAAAAACTGCCAGAGCATTTTGTACTCCATTTGGACTGATGATGACCTTCAATATCTACTGGATACAGACAAGGTGGATTTGGGGTACGTACCACCAGAGTGGATGCCGCCAAGTCCAAATTCACAAGGAAAGCACCAAAGGGGAAGTCTGGGAAGTCTATCTGGAGGAGATGGAAGGTAACTTCCTTGACAGAATTCAAACTGGGATTCTTCCCCACAAAAGTTCTCTCTGTTGGTGGAGGCTCGCTTCTTAGATGAAGCACTAAATATGAAAGGGGAATGTCCTAGAATCAAACAGCTGGAATAGTTCTCTGCTTCTGAAACTCTACCTTGTTTTTGTGTTCCTTCAGTGTAGCATCATCAACAAGACTTGCCTCACAAAGGTGTTTGGCACATGGGCCATGTTAATCCTGTGGAGAAATTTAAGCTTCAAAAGGAACACAAACACATAACTATCCCTTTTTTGTCCATGTTGTCTACCAAAATTGCCAACTAATGCAAAACATGCCAAAGTTAGAAAAAAATATTTTCAGAAAATAAGCACAGCACATTTCTTGTGAAACTAACAGCCACTACACAGTAGATCTTAAAACACCATATACCAAAGGGAATCAAATAAAGAGGGTCCTTACTCTGACATGGGAAAAAAGAAAGTCTGGAATTTGCTGAAAAGAGAATAAAAAGAGCCGTCTAACTTTAGTTCTTAAGAATCTAATGAAAGCCGGCAAAACAATAATAAAAAGCTAAAGGTAACCTAGGGTTGTTCACAGGGAGGCAAAAACTGTCAAGAGTCCTGGGTGCAGGGGATTTTGGGTAACAGGAGGAACTGTGGTAGTCTGGAAAAGTGTTTTATGGGACAGGCTGACTACCTTCTGGTCTAAGTCCTACAAATGATAGAGATATAAACTATAAACATTAGATAAACCAGCCTATCATGAAGTCATTCAAGTTCACAGTATAAGAAATTAAGGTACTTTTCCATTAAACCCCCTACCACTTGGCATCTGCATGTTTAGCGAGCAATGCAAGTAAAACTCAGGAAGTATTACACTGTACTATTTATAGTACGAGTGTCAGTGACAGTTCTCTTCAGTATCTTCTAAGGTTTCAGGCTTCAGCTGACAACATTTAATAGTTGTAAAAGATGTGAAATGAAGGAAGAACAAGGGTTAATAGTTGCACTGCTGCGCTTACTAGATAAGCAATCTTACTGCCACTTTGATCTTCGTGAGCTTCTCGCTCATTTGTTGGCCATTAGTAATTAACAAGTTTCTTGATCAGGGAATACAGCACAAAATGACATCGGGAGACCATAGGAAGGTATGGGTATCAACTGGAAATACACCCAACACCTCTCAGCTGTTCAGATTTTCGCATTTCTGCCTGATATTTTGGTCTGTTACTCATTAAAGTTGTGGTTTCCTTGCAATTTCTGGAGGATTGAATGAGGACCGAAGTTAATAAATAATGACACATTTCCAATTCATATTTCGTTTCCTTCACAACATGCATGCTAAAAGAATTTCTGTCATTCTAACGATTTGCGGTACTTTCAGCAGAAAGCGTCGGCACTTTGGTTTGACTTATTTCCTGGGATACTGACAAAGATGAAATAAAACAAATACAATACATATCACTACCTTCTTTCTGTTCATTTCATCTTTGTCAGTGTTCCTGGAAATAAGCAGAGGAAATACGGCAAGAGCCAACCAGACCCACGCCAAGTGGTAGGGGTTTAATGGAAAAGTACCGAAATTAATCTAAAGCTCTTACAATTGATAAACAGGTTGGCATGAACTTGTGTTCAATTTTTTATTTATCTCCTCAATATTTAGAAGCCTTTCCAGACCAGGCTCTTTGACATCTCATACCCACAGAGTTACCAAGCCATATCAAATTGTACCAATGATGCTGTGCCTGCTAATTAATTCTACTTATGTATGCATACCAATATGCATTATTCTACATTCAAGTTGGAGAAAGGATGCATCCAGGCCCTTTCCTGGAAAATTCATATACAATGCCCTTCAACAGGAACAGATCCCTAGCTTCTCAGCAGCTCACCAGTCCACAACCCACTCCCTTTCCTCACGGAAGGAAGGAAGGGCTACCACTGGACACTCCAGCTACCACCCATCAACCCTTTGATAATCCAAGTGCAGTTCAAAACACAGATCAGCACTGATTTAGATGAAGTCTGATCTCTGCAACTATGCAGCCTGCTAATTTATGCATTCTTCAGGCTTTACAAGCACATACTCTATTTCAGACAGCAAAAAGTTACCACTTAAGGACAATTTAAGTATTTTATAACACAAATAAAATGGCAAACCTGTGCATTGATGGTTTGACAAATATATCACGCTTTCTTTCTTTCTTGGCAATTCTCCATAAATGATCACCTAGAAGTAAAAATGATAATTGTTTACCCTCTCAAGCACTATATTTTAGTTAAAACCATTTAACTTTAATTACATGGTTTACAAACTTTGGGTTTAGAAGTAGCAAACTGAAAGCACATCTATTTGTATTACAAAGATGAGAGGTCAATTATTGATAAAAAACAAAGTTATGTGCTCACCATAACAATCATCTGTGCTGTCTGTTTTCATCCTTTCGTCTGACCTCAGATCCTGCTTTGGGAGCTTTTTCAGACTTGGGTTTCATAGCTCTAGCTCCTACCCTTACCCGTAATCCCATCAAAATCCCACATTACCTCAGTTCGAGTTTGCCCCCAAGTGCCAAATTACTAAGAACTACCCATACTAAAACTAGAATACAAAAGAAGGAGCTGGAAGGAAACAATTTGAAAATGTAAAAGATCATTAAGGTACACTCCACAGGTCATACCAGATAGGATATGATGGGGTCCGAATGGACAGAAGTCAGCAAGCAAAGGAGAGTAGTATTGCTGAAATTGAATTCATCCTGGACCCTGTTTTTCATAAAATCTCACCAAGATGACACAGATATATAGACTGTATTTATATAGCCTAAATCATGGACAGAAGTAGGGTCAAAAATTAACAACGATAGCTGGGTACACAAGACCCAGGATAAAAAAAGTGCCCAATCATGGTAGGTGCACTGGTGCCAGAAGTGGAAAACATGACAGTGTAGAATCCTCAAAATACAGAAACATTCCTACAATGGAGCATGGCCAGGCCCAGGGGGAGACACCCCCCCCCCCCCTCCATCTGTTGAATAAGGAAATAGTAGTCCACAGAAATCACAAAAACTGATAGGCCAAATTAGAGCCATAAAGACGATAGAGTGGACTATTGAGGATAAGAAAGAAATTACGTATTTTTACTATTATGCAAAAAGCCCAGAATTTCCAGACACAAGATGCACAAAAAGAATGAGAGAAATTAAAGACAAATACTTCCACAGGAAAAACTGTCAGAAGCCTCAAACAAAAATTTGCGTTCATTAATGCAATGGATTTTGTGCAAAACAGTATACAGACCAAGACACTTTGATCTGTTTGGAAAAAGAAGCATATGAGGAAGTGCGAAAATATAAACAACCTACACATTTCTGAAAAGTATAAAAAAGAAATTTGGACATGGGAAAGATATGGTGCAATATTTATGCAAAGGTGAAAGCCAAATTAATGAATATAAAGAAGGCAGCCCCAAAGACATTTGAAAGGAATGCAGAAAAGAAGATTAGAAAAGTAGAAGTAAAAAAAATAGAAGTTGAAGTAATGGAATGCCTGTGAAGTGAAGGATTTGGTGTCGAAGGTCTAAACACAGGTTACATCACAGCATGATGGAATGAGTCCCCAAAATAAGGAGAAACAGGAAGATCAGAAGATGTCTGAAGAAGAAATATGAACATGAAAAAGAAAAATAAATTTAATATGGTGTAATATCTATGCAAATTAGAAAGCAAAACTAATCAATACAAAAAGAGCAACACCAAAGATATTTGAAGAGAAAAACAGGCAAAGGAATCTGGACATGGAAAACTTTACAATACAAAAAATAAGAAGACAAAGAGGAAAAGTAGAAAAGGAGACTAGTAATGGAGAAGTTAAAGAAATAGAAACTGAGGTTATGGAGTACCTGCGAAGTGAAGGATTCAGTATAGAAAATCTAACTCAGAAAGTACCACAACAAGATAGAGCAAATTAAGGAGAAACAAGTGGAACGGGAAACCAGTAGAAACATTCACTTGAAACTGGACAGCAAGGAACAGGAAACTCTGACACAGTCAATGTTGAGGAGTGATAGGCCAATGGGTTCCCATATGACTGAGCAAAGGATAACGCACGATGAAACTGGAGAGAATGTGCCACAGGATGATGCTATAGAACTTTCTACAGAATGCCTGCAGGAAATGGAAAACAAAAACTGGGCCCTCAGTTTAGAAGAAAATGAGCTAAGAGAAGAGTTGTTTGATTTAACAGAGATAGACATATTAAGATCAATTAAAGAAATAAACTGCAGAAGGTCAATAAAACCAAAAAAGTCAGAATTGTGATAAAACAAATGAACACAGTTATTAGGACTGTCCATAAAGATCCATGTGATATAACAGAAGTAAACAGGAAATATTACAGTGTAGCTAAATTAATAACCGATAAAGTTCTACCACAAGATCACAGGATAGCGAGGGAAAGTAAAGGAAGAAATTGAATACCATCATGGCAGTATCAAATAGAGAAAACTATAAAGCAATTAAGACAAGAAGTGTCACTGTTAGAAGACTGTAGAAGAGGGAACAGATCAACAAACTTACTTAGAAAAATGGATGTGATAAAAGCAATAAGCAGTATTAGAGCAGATCAGGATCTACCATGCACTATCACAAATAAACTAAAAATCTCAGCACAGGTGGAAAAACTTAGATCATATACAGATAAATGTAAAGGAAAAGTACAAAATAAGCAATTTATTGATGCCCCAAAAAAGTTTTATAGAGAACTGGGAAACAAGATAAAAGGAATTGAAAGACCACCAAAAAAAGAAGAAATAGATATATTTTGGAGAAGTATTTATGAAGTTCCTGTGGAACATAAAGATGCTAAATGGATAGATGAAGTAAAAGAAAGAATAAGAAGTTTAAAGGTACAGGATATGAAATGGGATGAAGTAACAGCCAGAGAGATTGAAACAAAGTTAAGAAAAGCCTCTAATTGGAAAACCTCAGGCCGAGATGCAGTACCTAACTTCTGGTTAAAAGTATTAACACCTTTGCAGGAAGATTTAGCCATGAGTAAAAAAGAAAAGTTGTGCAAAATCTTACCATCCAAAAACAACAGGAGGACACAGGACAGGCTCCAGGTTATAAAACTTTAATCAGGCACAAGCGCTTTCACATCTGCTTCTTCAGGTGCATAAAAACAAACTGAAACCAGTCATATTGCTGAATACATCACATGACAATTCCTCATGACTATATACATTCCATTACTAAAAAATATTAAAGCTATATGTTAACCACAAAATAACTAAATGTTCAAAAAAAATCCTAAAATGTATATTTCTTTAACATTTAGTGCAATATAAACACACATTATTAAAATACATATTTTTTAAAAACAGTTACTTTACCTACGTAAAGGTCTAGCCTTTAACGTTGGCCTCAGTGGTATTTGTTCATTGAGACCATGTCTCATATCACCTCTTAATAAAACTATCCACCTTGCTTCCAATTTCTCTGTTTTATTGCATGTGTCCCCCCTCCTAGTCTTATTGCATGTGTCCCCCTCCCCTCAAACTCACAAAACTCCTAGCAATGGCCATAAACTTAAATTTATGTCTACTATTAGTATCCATAACATGTTTGGCCAGGGCATTACTTCTGCTTTGTTTGCCTATGTCATAGATGTGTTAAGTCCTCTCCTTGAGTGTGCGCTCCATTTTCCAAATATAAAATTTCCTGCATATTACACAGTAAGCAAGATATACTATGGGCTGTGTATCACATGTGGCTTGTACTTTAAATTTATATAGCCAGTCCTGATCTGGATGCAAAATTTCATTACTTTATATCTATATACCCACAATATGAACATTTGCCACAAGGCTTAGTTCCCATTCCCCCCATAGAGGTTTTCTTTTCTCTGGGAACACAAACGTCTTTTCAAGGACTTTTGATTTCTAAACAAAAATTTGGGGTTATTCTCTATCCATTTTGTGACCGCATTATCTGTGGTCAATATCCCCAATTTACGTATAATGTTCATGTAAGACCCGACAATTAGAAAAGCTTAATGGCACTTTTAACTTAGGCATATCACCTCTGGTCTCTTTTTTCTCAGACCATCTATCCGAAAATAAGGTCTGGCCTTAGTAGATCGCAAATTGCCTACTTGTATCGTTTCTGTATATCTCTTTCCCCAAAGCTTCTAGCCAGTAATTCACCCCTCGTATTACTCAATTATTGGTGGAAATCTGCATCCCTTACGTTCATCCTAGATGCTCTAAAAAAACTGATTCCTAATAACATTGTCAAACACATAGGTAGGGTGCATACTTCCTCTATTTAAAAGATGGTTAACACTGCATTCCTTCCTGTGCAAGCATGTATATATGCTCCCTTTTCAATATTTACTTAAACATCCAAAACGTTTATTCTCTCATATGAAACAACAGATGTAAACCTTAAAAAGGTAGTGGTTGCATTCAAGTACATGAGAAATTCGAGAACTCCTCCAGCACCAGCCCATTAAAATAAAAAGATCTACAAATCTACGAAAAAATAGAACATTGTTTTGCTATGGGTCACTCAATAAATACTCATGTTCCCATACAACCATGACAGCATTGGCGTAGCTATTGGCACAAGATGTGCCCATAGCTACGTCATTACGCTGCCAGTATAGGTCATCTCAAACAGAAAAACATTACTTTATAAGACAATGCTCAGTAAATTCCTGATTAATATAACTTTGCTTTCAGAGAAATCAGAATACATTTCCATAAACCTAGTTAAACTTTCCAATCCAGTCATATTGGGTATAACTAAAAAGAGAGACAGCATCAAGTGTTGCCATAAGGAAGCCTTTAGTGGGGTTGTTGTTGTTAAATGTGCGAAGATCTCTCAAAAATTGTTACATATCTCTTAATACATGCTCTCTACTATTTAAAAGTGGTCTCAAACTCTTTTCAATAAAAATGGATGCCGGTTCAGTGCATCAATTTCTACCAGACACTATAGGCCTCATGGGTGGATCAATGGTACTCTTATGTACGCAAAAAAGATAGCCACACAAAACTAAAAAATCAGTCAGAACGGCAGAAAAAGCTTCAACTGGAAACAACTTGAAAAAGTCACAGTAATAGCGTATAATGCATTTAATATCCGCTTTCGTTAATAAAAACTTCATCAGAAAACAGTAAACGTGAACAGACAAACCATTTAAATACATTAATCAATCAAAACGTCACTTAATTAAACAAATCATTAAGATTTAAAAGAAAATAACCATAAATCAGAAGTAATATTAAACCATTTAAAAACACAGTTATAGCAATAACTTTAATAAGCTACTTCTATCTATATGTTTAGACATAGTTTACGATGTTTTAAAAAACATTTTAAATTAACTGATTCATTTAGTCCTGGTGGATGGTCTGAATGCAGTCTAATCTGCCATAAAGTTTCTCGTTGCTCTACATAATTCCTAAAGTCCCCAGCTCTCCCATCATGTTTACAAATTTCCAAAACAGTAAACATAAATTTATTAAAATTTGCACAAGATGTCGAATGCTTGTATAAAGCGTTATTGAAATTTTTTGTCTTGATGGCATATAAATGCCCCTTAATACGTTTCCCCAAGCTTCTGGTAGTCATACCCACATAGAAAGCTGGGCAAACGGAGCATAGCGCAATATATACAAGCCCACTGCTAGTGCAGTTTACATAACCTGGCACCTCTAAAATTCTTTCAGAGGTAACAACATTAATACAGGGACCTTCAAAGATGAAACGACAAACTGTACAGTTGTCGCATCTAAACATACCCTTTTTGCTACTAATAGTGGACATCGTGTTATAAGTGCTAGTTCTCTCTAAAATCATTTTCAATGTGTTGTTTTTTCGAAACACAAAAATAGGTTTAGAACCAACAACTTTAATAATGTCTTGATTTCCTTGAATGACTTTCCAATTCTCTTCTAAAATCTTCCTGATCCGAAAACAATCGGAACTCATTTCAAAAGAACAATAATGTTCAAAATTAGCTGAATTACTAGACTGGATGTCCACTTCATTGTCTTTTTTGTGGTTTTTAATAATACCTTTTATCAGTATTGGTGGAAAAAATAATGACTGCTTATTAAAAATCTCAGAACCAGTGTCCATTAAAAACTTCTCTTCGTATCCCCTGTGAGTAAATAAATGCACAATATGATGAAATTCATGTATAACATCAATTTCCCTGGTGGTCATGCGGCTAGCTCTTATAAATTGTCCCCTAGGGATGTTTTTAATAATATATTTCAGATGACCACTGGTAAAATGTAAGTATCCGTTAGTAAAAGTTCTTTTTCTGTGTATTTTACTATGAAAACAGTTGTCAGTGAAATCCCACCAAAAGTGTACGTCCAAATAGTTGACAGATAGTCCTACATCACCCAATGTGAATTTAAGAAAACCCGACAAAAGGTTAATTTCGTGTACTATAGCTTCCACAGTCTCACTGCTTCCCTCTATGACAAAAATTAAATCATCAATGTATCTACCAAAGAAAATAATGTTAAAGTTAGTTTGTAAAATGGGTAGAAATTCTCCCTCCCACCAAGCCATAACTGTATTGGCATAAGCCGGAGCCGCTGGGGACCCCATAGCAACTCCTCGTCTCTGCCTGTAATATGTGTTCTTAAATAAGAAAAAAATATTTTCCAATATGATGTCCAAAAACCTGCAAATTAAAGAAATCTGAGAATTATTAAAAAGTTTTCTTTTTACCAAAAAACTCCGTACCGCTTCTACTCCCTCATCATGGGGGATACAGGTGTACAAAGAATTAACGTCTAAGGTAAAAATAATATGTTTTGAAGGATCAAAAATCCTTTTTTCTTGAAAAGTTCTTACTTTGTCCAAGAAGTGCCAGGAATCTTTGATGTAATGCTCCGTTTGCCCAGCTTTCTATGTGGGTATGACTACCAGAAGCTTGGGGAAACGTATTAAGGAGCATTTATATGCCATCAAGACAAAAAATTTCAATAACGCTTTATACAAGCATTCGACATCTTGTGCAAATTTTAATAAATTTATGTTTACTGTTTTGGAAATTTGTAAACATGATGGGAGAGCTGGGGACTTTAGGAATTATGTAGAGCAACGAGAAACTTTATGGCAGATTAGACTGCATTCAGACCATCCACCAGGACTAAATGAATCAGTTAATTTAAAATGTTTTTTAAAACATCGTAAACTAACTATGTCTAAACATATAGATAGAAGTAGCTTATTAAAGTTATTGCTATAACTGTGTTTTTAAATGGTTTAATATTACTTCTGATTTATGGTTATTTTCTTTTAAATCTTAATGATTTGTTTAATTAATTAAGTGACGTTTTGATTGATTAATGTATTTAAATGGTTTGTCTGTTCACGTTTACTGTTTTCTGATGAAGTTTTTATTAACGAAAGCGGATATTAAATGCATTATACACTATTACTGTGACTTTTTCAAGTTGTTTCCAGTTGAAGCTTTTTCTTCCGGTACTCTTATGTAGTTTAGGGAAACCTTGAATAATAGGTGTAGTGGGTGAGGTGACCATAAAATAATATAACAGATTATTATCTATCATGCCATTCGAAAACATATCTTTTAACTTCTTATGTAAATTTTCTACGAACCCTGGCAGATGGTAATTTCTCATAAAAAACATATTCCTTCAGCATGTGTAACATAATGGAATCATACTTACTTTTATCCATGATAACTATAGGCCCTCCCTTGTCCGCAGGCCTAATTACTATTCTGTCATTCTTCTGTAAACACAGTAAAGCTTCATGCACTAATTTTGTTAAGTTATAAGATTTTAGCCTTATAATGTTTCTGCCTATTACAGTCATTCAATTTTACAACCTCAATGCACATTTTTTCAAAGGCATTGACTAATGGATTAACTGCAAGCATAAATATGCTAGTTTTTTTTTTTTTTTTTTTTTACAAACATTACTACCTTGCATTTGTGTAGTCTCTGTGCCATTAAACTGCATTTGTAACACCAAATTACGTGTAAACATTTTTATATCAAATATGACATCTGAAAAATCAAACCTACCAGTGGGTATAAAAGACAAACCTTTTTGTAACAAATTAAACTCATCTTCAGGCAAAACATGACTGGATAAATTCCACACCAAGTCTTTCTTTGGTTGAAAAATGCTTCCTTTATATTGTACGGGCTCTCATTTGTCTTTGTAACACAAATTCACAATGTAGCTGATAAAACAGCAAATTTCAACCCTGACAAGAAACAAGGCATGGCTCACTCTGTCAACAGTGTTTTTTTAGAGAACAGAGGCGGGCAGTCTTTGAATTTCCCGCTACCTATAAGAGAACAGAAGCTACCTGCTTTAAAACAGCAGAAAGTACAGTTGTGTACCTACCATAAATGTAGATGTTAGAATGTATTCACTGTTGCAGTCATTACTCTTGGGTTATCCTGCTGGCAGGCTACCCTCAGTCAGCCAGAATTCCAAAGTCTAGGTCCGGCGTCGGTTGCTGTTGCCTCTTCCCTGACGACAGTGCGCCAGGGGTATAAAAGATTCAGTCGACGCCATTTTCTTCAGTTTTTCTTGCCCCAGATGTCAGGTGTCCCCAAATTGGTAGGCCGAAAAATATGCCAATAAAAATGCATGCACAAAAATAACATTTCCTTCATCTACAAGAAAATACACCAAATAGGTTGTATAGGATAGAGAAGTGTAGATAAGTCCCAGCAAAGAAAAGGGGGATGGTGGGTGGGTAACCTGGACTGCAACAGTGAATACACTTGCACATCTACATTTATGGTAGGTACACAACTGCACTATGTTCATCGTGTTTCACTGTTGCAGTCATTACTCTTGGGTTGAATCCCAAAGCTGAGGAAGGGTGGCTAGGCTAAATGGGATTAGGAGAGGCTATGAGGCCCTGCAGAACTGCAGTTGCAAAGCCTGCTCTGGACTTAGAGTAAAGAGGTAAGTGGCAGTCTTTTGTGAAGGTGTGCACTAAACTCCAAGTTGCAGCCTCCAAGATATCTTTGGTTGGTACTCCTCTGAGGAAGGCTGCTGAAGTGGCTGCTGCTCTGGTGGAATGAAGCCTAATGCCTTAGGCACTGATTTGCCATGTTGAAAATAGCAGAAACGGATGCAATGGCCTATCCATTTAGAAATAGTCTGTTTTGAGATAGCCTTTCCTTGTGATCCTGCAGCATATGACACTAAAAGTTGCTCAGTCTTTCTGAAAGCTTTAGTTCTGTCCAAGTAGAAGCGTAACTGCCTGTGTATGTCCAAAGAATGCAGTATTTTCTCACCCTTGTTCTGTGGATTAGGATAAAAGGTTGGCAAGTGAATGGTTTGGTTAAGGGCCACAATGGACACCACCTTAGGCATATGTAGGGTTTGTCCTCAGAGAAACCCTGTCTGGATGAAAAATGATGAAAGGTTCCACAGCCATGAGTGCTTGTAACTCAGAGACTCGCCTTGCAGAGGTTATTGCTAGGAGCAGAACTGTTTTCCAGGATAAGAATTTTATATCTGCTGTTGATGCTGGCTCAAAAGGAGGTAGTGTGAGTTTTTCCAAAACATAATTGAGGTCCCAGGCCGGAATTGGTGCTCTCCTTGGAGGCCTAATGTTTTTGGCCCCTCTGAGGTACTGCCTTATTAAAGGATGAGAAAAGATAGGTGGTTCTGTATTGTAATGGGCTGAAATGGCAGAGGCATGAATCTTAATTGATGAGAAAGAAAGGCCTTTGTTCAGCATCTCAGTTAGGTATTGTAAAATCTGAGTGATATTTGGTACACAGGTGTCAATGCCTTGATCCTGGTTCCAAGCACAGAATCTCTTCCATGTTTCTGCATAAGATTTTCTGGTACTGGCCTCCTGGCCTCCAAAATAACATCCATAACAGCTTTTGAAAGAGGAGTGTTCTGAATGGCTACATTATCTGCCATGCTGCCAGATTTAAGGTCCTGAGTTGGCTGTGCAGGATCCGATTATTTTGTTGCGTCAGCAAGTGAAGTTTGAGGCAATATCCATGCTGGACCTTGAGACAAGCTCTTTAGGATTGGGTACCAGTGCTGGCGTGGCCAGTCTGGTGCAATCAGTATCATTTTTGGCTTCTCTTGTCTGACCTTTAGGAGTACCCCGGGAAGGGGAGGCAATGGGGGAAAAGCATATACCGTTAGATTTTTCCAGCTGAAGTATAGGGCGTCCACTTTCCATGCTTGCTTGTGATAAATCCTTGTGCATAATCTCTGCAATTGGCAGTTGTGAGGGGAGGCAAATAGATCTATGTCTGGGCATCCCCATTTTCTTATTATCATGCTGAAGACTTGTGGATCCAGTTTCCATTCATGGGGATCCATGAGGTTTCTGCTTAGTTCGTCTGCCAGAGTATTTGTTTTTCCTGGCAGGAATTGTGCTTGCAGGTGAACTTGAAAAGCCAATGCTGTGTCCCATAAGGTCATTGCTTGTCTGCAGAGGGGGTAGGAATGTGTACCTCCCTGTTTGTTTATGTACCACATGACCGTAGTGTTGTCTGTCTTTATCAGTAACTGTCCTGGATGAAGCAGGTCCTTGAAAGCTGTCAGGGCATTTTGAACAGCTAGCATCTCTTTTTGATTGACATGAAGATGCATCTAGTTTGCAGGCCATGTGCCCTGAATACATTTTCCTGCCATATGGGCCCCCCCCAGGCATAATCTGATGCATCTGTTGACAGTGTCTGTCTGGCTGTGGGTAAGCTGAATGGCAGACCTTTGTTGTGGTGACAGGCTTCTGCCCACCATCGAAACTCCTGTTGCAGGCAGGGAATGAGTGCAATTACTGTCTCCACGCTGTGGCAATGCTGAGTCCAAACACTTTTTAGGTACCATTGTAGTTTCCTCATATGCAGTCTGGCATATGGAATTAGTAGAATGCAAGATGCCATGAAACCCAAGGCCTGCAGGATCTTCCTTGCAGATACGTTGGTTTGTGTTGCAAATTTCTTGAAGTAAGTAGTCGGATGCTTTTGTTTGTCGGGCGTGAGATACGCCATCTGGGCAGGTGTATTTAAGCTTGCACCCAGGAATATTATCGAGGGCACTAGGTTTGATTTATTTTCGTTTACTGTGTACCCTAGGCCAATTAGTAGTCTTTTTACAAACACCAGATGCTTCAGAAGAATGCCTTTGTTCTCTGCTTGAATTAGGCAATCGTCCAAGTAGGGATATATTTGAATTCCTTTTTGTCTACAAAATGCTATTACTGCTGCCAGGCATTTTGTGAAGACCCTGGGCGCAGTAGATAAGCCAAAAGGCAGTGCAGAGAATTGGTAATGCATTGAGCCAGCTATAAATCTGAGGTATCTTCTGCAAGACTGTCTGATTGGGACATGCAGGTATGCCTCTTTTAGGTCCAAAGTTACGAGCCAAGCCTTCTTGCCCAGCATGGGCAGTAGCTGCTGCAGAGTCAACATCTTGAATTTTGGAACTTCCAGAAACGTATTTAAAATTGACAGGTCCAGTATTGGTCTCCAGGTTTTGTCCTTTCTGGGTACTAGAAAAAGTCTGGAGTAAAATCATTGTCCCTGCTCTTGTTGTGGTACTTGCTGAATGGCCCTCATGTCCATGACGGCTGTAATTTGTTTTTGTGCCTCTGCCCATTGATTGTGTGGCAGGTCTGGCATAGCTTTTGACCTTGGTAGGGTGTGAAAATGGAACCTGTAGCCTTGGGACACTATGTTCAGAACCCATTTGTCTTGGGTAACCATTTGCCAATTTGATGAAAAAAGTGCTAGTTTTCCCCTTAAGGGGGCTGCCAAAAGAAAAGTGCTTGTATCTGGTACAGGAAAGTCATTGGGACGGTTTCCTGTAAGGTTGTGATTTGTCTTCTCCGCTTTTGAAGGTAGGAGCACCCCATTGTTTAGGCCTATATGAGCCTTGGGGCTGAGATCTGCCTCTGGGATGCCTGTATCTGCCTCTTTGTGGTCTGTCTGACACTGGAAAGGACCAATTTTTAGAGGGCCAGTTCCTGCTAAACCTGGGTGGCTGTACCTGTAAGAAATCCTTGACTGTCTGCATGGATTTTGCTTTATCCTCCATTTTTTTCAACACCTCTTCTGCTTTAGTACCAAAGTATCATGCTGTAATGGTGCATCTAATAATTTTGCTTTAACATGATCAGGCAGATTCTGTTCCTTTAACCAAGCATGCCTTCTAATAACAGAACCTGTAACAGCGGCCCTGCAAGAGGCCTCCAGTGAATCATAACCACATTGCAAAGTATGCTTTCCCATTTGTTCAGCTGCATGCAATAAATCCTGCAATTCCTTGTTCGCTGAACATTCAAGTATTTTGTCAACAATTACTGTTTAAGCAGTGACATTAAATATTGCTGATATTTAAGCATATGAAACTGACAATTTAAAGCCCTTTCAGCCAGGGTAGCAGAAGTGTAGAGTTTTTTCCCCCATCTGTCTAGAGCCCTACAATCCCTATCAGAAGGGACAGGGTTTTTTTTTTATAGTGGAAGCTTTAACCCCTTTGGGAACCTGAGATATAGTTTCTGGGTCAGCAGCAGGGGTTTTTATATAGGAATTTATGAGAATCCGGGACCCTGTAGTACCTGTCTGGCTTAGCAGGTGCAGGGGGTAAAGAGTCAGGGGACAGGCCGGACTCTGAAAATACATCTACAATATCCAGAACAGGTGGAATAGCAAGGGGTCTGTGCTGGGGAAGTAGCATAAAGTCTCTGAGCCTTTTCTTAGATTCAGAATAATCTTGGCTCTCCCAGTGGAAATGTTCCCTCATGGTATGCAGGGTTTCCCCAAAAGAATAATCCTCAGGAGGAGAGGCTGAAGGAATGGATTCTTCAGCATCAGAATCCTCATAGGGAAGCATGGAGTAATCCTGTTCAGAAGAGGAATCAGAGGAAATATAAACCTGATCAGAAGAATCATACTCCGTCTCTTGCCTAGGCCTCTTATCAGGAGGGGGATGGGAGCCCCTGATCAAACTAATTAGGTCTTCGGCCATTTTGAGCATCTGTTTTTTAGGCATGGAAGTCTGAGAAGGAGAATGCTGTACTTGTTTCTTTGTCTTTAGAGCTGCTTTAGTCTTTGAAGCTGAAGATGGCTTAATACATAGTTGTGTAGATCTGAAGACACCCTCAGAAGCAGATGCCTGCTCAGCGGCTCCAGACCCATCTGAGGGAATGATTTCCGAGTGTCCAATACTTATTTTATTTATTTTTTATTTTACATTTGTTGACCGGGATGGTCCGACTGGATACATGTCCATTTTCAGCGGAGGCCCGAGGAGAAAAGCTCCACAGAGGAAAAAGTTACACTTTCATTTACCTTGAGTTTCCAGAGGCCCAGTCGGCTCCACGTGGGAGTCGGAAGCGGCCTGTGGCTCTGAGGTAGTGGGCGCCAGGGGCTGCGAAAGTGCCTCACTGAGAACCGGCGACTGGCCTAGCAGAGGCTTCGTTGTCGGTTTTGTACCTCGGATGCCTATTCTTTTCCTTGTCCTTGAGTTTTTTGTACACTCCGGTTGTCAGCTGGTCCAACGGCATTATATAATTAAATCTTCGGCCAAAGTAATGAAATGCAAAATCGAACAGACGCTTAATAGTGCGTTAGTTAAATCTAGCACAAAACCGGCAGCTAGCAACGTTGTGATCAGGGCCTAGGCAAAGAATACAGTAAGAGTGAAAATCCTTATGAGGTATTTACTTCCCACAAGAAATACAATTGTTAACTTTTTCTGACATCGGTCTGGAGCAAGAAAAAAGTTTCCCCAACGGGGTACTTAGCTTTAATGAAGACTTCGGTTCTGAAATTCGGATTTGAAAATCTCAGGAGTCGGCCGACCAGCACTTGCGAACTGCTTTTGCTTCGGGCACCGCGCGGCAAGAAAGACAGAGAAAATGGTGTCGGCTGCATCTTTTATACCCCTGGCGCACTGACATCAGGGAAGAAGCGACAACAACCGACGCCGGACCTAGACTTTGGAATTCTGGCCGACCAAGGGTAGCCTGCCAGCAGGATAACCCAAGAGTAATGACTGCAACAGTGAAACACGATGAACATCAAGAGGAAACACGACGGGTTGAACGAGAGCCCATACAATATAAAGAAAGCATTTTTCAACCAACGAAAGACTTGGTGTGGAATTTATCCAGTCATGTTTTGTCTGAAGAGGAGTTTAATTTGTTACAAAAAGGACAGTCTTTTATACCCACTGGTAGGTCTGATTTTGCAGAGGTTATATTTGATATAAAGATGTTTACACGTAATTTGATGTTAAAAATGCAGTTTAATGGCACAGAGACTACACAAATGCAAGGTAGTAATGTTTGTAAAAAAAACTAGCATAGCCTGCAGTTAATCCATTAGTCAAAACCTAAAAAAAATGTACATAAGGGATGTACACAAATTGAATGACTATAATAGGCAGAAACATAAGGGGCTAAAATCTTAAACTTAAAAATTAGAGCAAGAAGCTTTACTGGGTTTACAGAAGAATGACACAATAGTAATTAGGCCTGCCAACAAGGGAGGGCCTATAGTTATTATGGATAAAAGTAAATATTATTCCATTATGTTACACATGCTGAAGGAATATGTTTTTTTATGAGAAATTACCATCTGCCAGGGTTAAGCTGTTTGTAGAAAAAGTGCATAAGAAGTTAAAAGATATGTTTTCGAATTGCATGATAGATAATAGTCTATTATTTTATGGTCACCTCACCCACTACACCTATTATCCAAGGTTTGCCTAAACTACATAAGAGTATCGTCCACCCATGAGGCCTATAGTGTCTGGCAGAAATTGGTGCACTGAACCGGCAACCATTTTTATTGAAAAGAGTTTGAGACCACTTTTAAATAGTAGAGAGCACGTATTAAGAGATGCGCAACAGTTTTTGAGAGATTTTCACACATTTAACAACAACCACACTAAAGGCTTCCTTATGGCAACACTTGATGTGATCTCTCTTTTTACAGTTATAACAAATATGATTAGATTGGAAAGTTTAACTAGGTTTATGGAAATGTATTCTGATTTCTCTAAAAGTAAGGTTATATTAATCAGGAATTTACTGAGCAGTGTCTTTGAAATAATGTTTTTCTGTTTGGAGATGAACTATACTGGCAATGTAATGGTGTAGCTATGGGCACATCTTGTGCCAATAGCTACGCCAACGCTGTCATGGTTGTATGGGAACATGACTATTTATTGAGTGGCCCATACCAAAACAATGTTCTTTTTTTTGTAGATCTTTTTATTTTATAGGCTGGTGCTGAAGAGGAGTTCTCGGAATTTCTCATGTACTTGAATGTAACCACTTCACATGAGACAATAAACGTTTTGGATGTTCAAGTAAATATTGAAAAAGGGAGCATATATACATCCTTGTACAGGAAAGAATGCCATGTTAACCATCTTTTAAATAGAGAAAGTATGCACCCTACCTATGCGTTTGACAATGTTATTAGGAATCAGGTTTTTAGAGCGTCTAGGCTGAACGTAAGGGATGCAGACTTCCACCAACAACTGAATAATACGAGGGGTGAATTACTGGCCAGAGGCTATGGGAAAAGAGATATATAGAAACAGATACAAGAAGTAGCCTATTTGCGATCTACTAAGGCCAGACCTTATTATTCGGACAGATGGTATGAGAAAAAAATACTAGAGGTGATATGCCTAAGTTAAAACTGCCATTAAGCTTTTCTAGTGATGTCGGTCTTACATGAACATTATACGTGAACACTGGGGGATATTGACCACTGATAAGGCAGTTACAAAATGGACAGAGAAAGAACCCAAATTTTTGTTTAGAAATCAAAAGTCCTTGAAAAGACATTTATGTGTACCCAGAGAAAAGAAAACATCTATGGGGAATGGGAACTAAGCCTTGTGGCAAATGTTCATATTCTGGGTATATAGATACAAGTAATGAATTTTTGCATCCAGATCAGGACCAGATATATCAATTTAAAGTACAAGCCACATGTGCTACACAGCACATAGTATATCTTGCTTACTGGGTAATATGCAGGAAATTTTACATTGGGAAAACAGACCGCACACTCAAGGAGAGGATTAGAGAACACATCTATCACATAAGCAAACAAAGCAGAAGTAATACCCTAGCCAAACATGTTATGAATACTAATAGTCAACATAAATTTAAGTTTATGGCCACTGCTAGGAGTTTTGTGAGTCTGGGGGGGGGGGGGGGGGGAGGAACATGCAATAAAACGGAGGAACTGGAAGCAAGGTGAAAAGTTTTATTCAGAGCTGATATGGGACATGGTCTTAATGAACAAATACCACTGAGACCAAAGTTAAAGGCTAGACCTTTAAGTAGGCAAAGTAGCTGTTTTTAAGAATATGTATTTTAATAATGTGTGTTTATATTGCACTAAATATTTAAGAAATATACATTTTAGGATTTTCTTTGAACATTTAGTTATTTTGTGGTTAACATATAGCTTTAATATTTTATAGTAATGGAATGTATAGTCATTTGATGAATTGTCATGTGATGCATTCAGCAATGTTTAAAAGTATGACTGGTTTCAGTTTGTTTTTATGCACCTGAAGAAGCAGATGTGAAAGCGCTTCTGCCTGATTAAAGTTTTATAGCCTGGAGCCTATCCTGTTGTCCTCTTGTTGTTTTTGGATACTTTGCTGTAGCTTTGCAGTGGACAAAAAGACCTGCAAACGAGTGTTTTTTATTGTTCTTGCTGGTTTTTAAAATCTTAACCATAACCATAGATGTCCTTCTCTTCCATGTTGCAGTATTCTGCATATGGGTTTACCCTTCAGTCTCGCCTATGTACAGCCAGTATCCAAAAGCTTTCAGTCCCTCTGTGATGCGTCAGACGTGGATGCGAGTTCTTGGGCAATAAAGGTGATGTGAGCACGCACCAGCCCTCTGTACAGTATCCCCAGTTGGAGCCAGTCCTGTAAGGGCAATGCCACATCATTGCCATCCAGAAAGGGAAATTATTAGGTGATAAGAGGAGAAGGAGGGTGGGAAGGAATACTGCAATGTGGAAGAGGATATCTATGGTTATGGTGATATTTTACACAACTTTCCTATATCCTTCTATTTGCATGTTGCAGTATTCTGCATATGGGTGAGTGCCAAAGCTCATAGAGGTTGGGGTGGTGGTCTAGAGGCAGACTCCAAGAATCCATGGATAGCCCTGGCGAACCCTGCCCTAGATCTAGAGAGGAGGTCAAGCTTGTAGTGCTTTGTGAAGGTATGGACTGAGGACCAAGTAGCAGCTTCCAGGATAGAAGAGGTGCTCAAACCCTTGAAGAAGACTCCTGAAGATGCCATTGCTCTTGGGGAATGACATTTAACTGTACCCTGCAGAGATTTATCACCAAACTGGTAGCAGAACTTACTAGCTTTGGAGATCCAAACAGAAATAGTCTGCTTGGTCAATGCCTTCCCCAGGGCTCTGAAGTGAAAGGATACAAAAGGAGTTGGTCAGTCTATCTGATAGACGATGTTGTGCAGGTAAAATCTGATTTGGCTGTGAACATCCATGGAATGCAGCACTCTCTCACTGTCGCCTTGTGGGTTTGGGAAAAAACAGGTAATTGTATGGCCTGATTAAGGGACAGGTCATTGACTACCTTGGGCATGAAGGACAGATTTGTCCTAAGCGTAACCCTGTCCTTGTGAAAAACGAGAAAGGGCAGAATAGCCATAAGGCCTTGGAGTTCAGACACTCTCCTGGCTGAGGTTAGGGCCACTAAAAGAACAGTTTTCCAAGTACAGTGCTTTAATGAGGCTTAGTTTGCTGGGTCAAAGGGAGGTAGCGTAAGCTTATCTAGCATGAAGTTGAGGTCCCAAGGCGGGGGGATAGGTTTTCTGGGGGGCCTAAGATTCAGTACCCCCTTGAGGAAGAGTTTGCAAGGGAGTCTAGATGCTAATGGGGGTCCAAAGGCAGGCAGGCAAGCAGAAATAGCAGACAGGTGGGCTTTGATGGAGGAATAAGCTAGTCCAGACTGCAGTAGCTCACACAAATAGGACAGAACTACAGGGGGTTAGATGAGAAGCGGATCCTGCTGTCTTTATGACACCAATTAGTGAATCGTTTCCACTTGGAGAGAGAGGATTTTCTAGTATTAGGTTTTCTAGCCTCCTGCAGGACACTGAGCACGTCCTCATTGTAAAGGTGTCTAAATGGGATCAGAATCCTGTCAGCCACAGAGTAAGGTGCAGCATTTGCCACTGTGGATAGATTAGTGACCCCTTGTGCTGAAGCATGAAGTAATGTGTTGTATTGTGGGTATTTGTGGTAGATTTTAGTACTCAAAGTATCATCATCATTACGATAAATGGTAACATCCAGAAAGTTGATTGTTTGTAGATGGAATGTAACAGTAAACTCAATTCCCCAGATGTTACTATTGAGGTACTCCACAAATTCCTGCAAATATACTGAGTCAGCACGCCACGCCATCCAGCAGTCGTCCAGATATCTCCTCCAGATATCAATCTCATCCAAGTAGATGTTATGCATTGTATTGTATATAAGGCATTCCTCAAGGTAGGCCATAAAAAGATCGGCATAGATGGGCGCAAAAGATGCCCCCATGGCCGTACCCCGGAGTTGCCAATAACAATCCCCTTGGAAGTAAAAAAACATTTTTAGTCAGCACATGCTCGGACATACAGATAAATATTTATAGTAATACACCCAGCCAAAATGTTAAGGCATACTCATCAAGGTAAAGAATATATCTATTTTTTTATTTTTTATATATAGGAAATAACCATATGAGCCAAGTATAAAATTATTGTGTGTATAAAAACATATACTTATCATAAATGGTCATTTAGACCAGGTGGAAACAAGGCTCCCAAATGGATGATCCAATATTTTTCCTTATGACTCAGTATGTTTTGCCATCCCTGTTGATTGTTCCTGTTACCCGTGATTCTATCAATAACCATAAACATAAACTTAGCCGTTGGGTGTTTGATGGTATGTTGGTATAAAGCATTGGTAGGTTTTGCATTCCTAATATCACTTCTATGTTCCCCTATTCTTATTCTTAGTGAGCGTGAAGTTTTACCCACATAAAATGCAGAGCACTGACATGTAGCCAAATATATAACCCAACTACTGGAACAGTTGGCAAATATCCTAAGATTATAAACCTTACTGGTGTTGACACTGGAAAATTGCTTCAACTTGTTCACCTGGTTACATGAAGAACAATGACCACAAGGGAAAGTGCCCAAAAGTTCATCCCCTGCTACGGTCAATTGTTTATATTTGGCCCCTCCACTTTCCTTCTGTTTATAGTGGGAAAGAAAAGAATCTCATTGGCTTATATGTACAATTGACGTTCGGTCCTTATACCACATTGGGCTGGGTTGCAGGCTCTGCAATATTGGTTGGAGAAAACTGAGCTGTACCCACCGGGTTTTAATACACTCATTATCTGTAAGTCTGAGCATGTGCTGACTAAAAATGTTTTTTACTTCCAAGGGGATTGTTATTGGCAACTCCGGGGTACGGCCATGGGGGCATCTTTTGCGCCCATCTATGCCGATCTTTTTATGGCCTACCTTGAGGAATGCCTTATATACAATCCAATGCATAACATCTACTTGGTTGAGATTGATATCTGGCAGAGATATCTGGATGACTGCTGGATGGTGTGGCGTGCTGACTCTGTATATATGCAGGAATTTGTGGAGTACCTCAATAGTAACATCTGGGGAATTGAGTTTACTGTTACATTCCATCTACAAACAATCAACTTTCTGGATGTTACCATTTATCGTAATGATGATGATACTTTGAGTACTAAAATCTACCACAAATACCCACAATACAACACATTACTTCATGCTTCTAGCATGCATCCATGCCACACCATCCGCAATATCCCCAAATCTCAGTTTCTTAGAATTAAACGCATTAGCTCCTCTACTATTGATTATGAGGAGGCTAAGGTTGATTTGGAAAACAGATTTTTGGATAGGGGGTATCGTCCAATAGATATTGTATCCGCCAGTGCATGCTCTGACAAAACAACGCAGGGATACATTGCTGCAACATAGGGACCATACATCGAATTCAAAAGACATAACCATTAGGTTTGTTACTACATTCGGTAGGAATCATCAGGTGATAAGAGATGTTATGAATGACAATTGGAACATTCTGATGGCCAATCACTTTCTTCTGGATATCCTAGGTACTAAATGCCAGTTTTCTTATAGGAGGGGTAGAACCTTAGGATCCTTGTTTTCCCACTATAAACAGAAGGAAAGTGGAGGGGCCAAATATAAACAATTGACCGTAGCAGGGGATGAACTTTTGGGCACTTTCCCTTGTGGTCATTGTTCTTCATGTAACCAGGTGAACAAGTTGAAGCAATTTTCCAGTGTCAACACCAGTAAGGTTTATAATCTTAGGATATTTGCCAACTGTTCCAGTAGTTGGGTTATATATTTGGCTACATGTCAGTGCTCTGCATTTTATGTGGGTAAAACTTCACGCTCACTAAGAATAAGAATAGGGGAACATAGAAGTGATATTAGGAATGCAAAACCTACCAATGCTTTATACCAACATACCATCAAACACCCAACGGCTAAGTTTATGTTTATGGTTACTGATAGATTCACAGGTAACAGGGATGGCAAAACATACTGAGTCATAAGGAAAAATATTGGATTATCCATTTGGGAGCCTTGTTTCCACCTGGTCTAAATGACCATTTATGATAAGTATATGTTTTATACATACAATAATTTTTATACTTGGCTCATATGGTTATTTCCTATATATAAAAAATAAAAAATATATATATTATTTACCTTGATGAGTATGCCTTAACATTTTGGCTGGGTGTATTACTATATATAATGGTATTTATACCATGAATACGCAGGGCATTATTTTCTTTTGTTTAAGTTCATTATGATTTGATTAATAGACAAATTATTTGTTCTAAATTTCAAACAACATCCATGTACAAATATGATGTATTTTTGTAAGCCTCAGCACTATTAGCATCAAAATGCTGTCCTCTACGGATTTTGTTTTTTACAATCTGTTAATAAACAGGGGTATGGATCATACCATTGATGGCCATTGGCTGGGGCACTATATAAATATTCATGAAGTCTTGCGCTTATTTGAATGACTAATTTTCACTGAAGGCATCTGCCAAAACCAGTTTGATTTTGGAATAATATTTGGGCATTTATATGTCCTTATTAGCTATTACAATAAAATTTTGGACTGTATATGCTGGCCTCTAGTGTTTTGTTCTATTTGAGGTACACCCCACCTGTGGACCAGATCCAGACATCTCTGTGCAGCATCCATTCGTGGTTGTTTGTGCTGGTTCTACTCAAATAATCTGCCCATTTGTTGTGCAGGGAGGGAATGTAGGTCACCTGTAGAAAGATTCCCTGTGAGGTAGCCAATTCCCATACCAAAATGGCTAGTCTGCAGAGCAGGTAGGATTTGGTCCCTCCCTGCTTGTTGATATACCACAGTACAGTCGTGTTGTCTGTGTATATCAAAAGTGTCCCATGTTGAATGAAAGGCTGAAATGCCTGGAGGACTAGAAGGACTGCCCTTATCTCTCTGGCACTGATGTGTTCTGATCTGAGGTGAATAGGCCACAGGCCCTGTAACTGTCGATGTCAAAGGGTGGCTCCTCATACCAGGTCGGTGGCATCTGTGTGCATAACCTGAGTGGGAGGCATGAATTGCATTGTACCTGATCCAACCACCATAGTATTTCCTTTTTTAGGCAGGGTAGAAGGGACACAAATGTGCTCCAGAGGCTGGTTGTATTGCTTCCAGACTGAGTACAGGTACCACTGCAGCTTCCTCATGTGTAGCCTCGCTAGAGGATGCATGGGTGCTGTGGCTGCTATGTAGCCCAGAAGCTTGAGGTACTGCCTTGCAGTCAACTCCATAGAGTGAAGTACCAGGAAGAGATGCTCTGTGAAGGAGCTCACCTTTGGAGGTGTAGGTATGCCTCCAATGAGATCTGAGTGGATTCTGCAACAAAGAACACAATGTCCTGTGTTGGTTAAAGATGGGATTTTGGCAGATTTATCTGAAATCCCAGAGATTGTAGTATGGTCACCATAAAGTGGATGTGCCCTAACAGTATTTCTTGGCTGGCTGCCTGGATTAGCTTGTCGTCCAGGTAGGGAAATATCTGTATTCCCTTTGTCCTGCAGTAAGCCACCACAGGTGCCAAGCATTTGGTAAAGACTCTGGGTGTGGTGGAAAGTCCAAAGGGCAAGGCAGAGAATTGCAGGCAAGAAGAGCCCACTAAGAATCTTAAATATTTCTTATGGGAGGGCCTGATTGGGATGTGGAGATAAGCATCTTTTATGTCTAATGTAGCCAAGAATCCCTGTGGGATAATCAAAGGGAGAAGGATTGGCAGGGTTAGCACTCTGAAGGCAAGTTTATTTATTTATTTATTTTATTTATTTATTTTATTTTATTTTATTTTACATTTGTTGACCGGGAAAGTCCGACTAGGTTCCACAGATCCTGTTTTCAGCGGAGGCCTGAGGAGAAATGCTCCAGATGCATGTTGTTTTGCTCCAGAAGCAAGTACTTTTAGGAAATGACTGAGGTAAGAGAGATCTAGGATGGGTCTCTCCATGGCCCATCCATCCTGGGGACCAGGAAGAGCCTTGAATAGAAACTGGTTGTAAGAGGTGTAACTGCTGTGTAGGAGGTTGAGGAATGCCCCGCCATCTGGGAGGGGAGAGCCAGGACATGAAGTAGCCATTTTGGAGGATGGAAAGGACCCACTTGTCTGGGGTGAGAAGAGCCCAAAAAGGGAGATAATGAGCGAGGTGGACAGAGATACAAAAGGAGGGGGGGGGGGCAAGACTGGTAGGTAGTCAGATGCTACCTGCCCTGTCTTGAAAGGGAGTCCTCTGGCTGGAGGTAGGGGTTGCTCTAAGCGGAGGAGGTTGTTTTCTGGTGGACTTACGAGGCCTTGAAGGAGGAACAGGTCGGGAGTGCTTCCTAATAAATGGTGTTCTGGAAGGGTAGTTTCTGTGAAAAGCTTCAGACCAATGACCAGTACGCCAGGGTACTAAGTTTGTGACTACCATAAATGTTCCAGCAGTCTTTCCTTACCAGTCAGTCCTGAACGCTGGGTATGAAGGCGTCCCGGTCGAGCCGAATACAGAGTATAAGGCTGGTCGGTCAAATATATTGGGCCAAAATACATATCTGCAGGTAATATCACCGCATGAAAAAATCAGAAACACAAAACTTGCCCATATGTAGTAAGACCCAAACACAAAAATATATATGGCCTGCAAAAATAAATGGTAGTACAACATCTACACACATATAACAAAAATATATGTGCATGTACCTGACTATGCAACCACCTGAGCAAGGAATTAGAAACATCTAAATTGTAGAGATAGTACTGCCAAATTAATCCTCGCCCTGTCTAAACAGCATGCCTTGAAAACAACTGGGTAGAAGAGTAAAGGCAGGTGATCCTACACAATAGGTAGAATCCCAAAGCCGAGAGTAAGGGAGGCCCAGAAATTATAAAGTTGCCCAGGAGCTGGAAACATGCTGTAAAGTGGCTGTGTAGCTCCAGGAATATTAGTCAATATAGGCAGGAGTTAATCTGCTATGAGAATATCCAGAACTGCAAGTGTAAAAAATATCCAACTCGGCAGTGCAAACCCAGGAAAGCATTTGCCCTGGCAGGGAACAACAAAAATGAATGTGAAGCAAGCTGGAACCTCTAAAGCCAATCCACCTACAAAAATACCAATGTGACACCAACAATACTGAAAAAGTTTGTTTAAAATCAAAGTTTGCCCTGTGAACTGCTAAACAAAACGTGAACAACCAACTGCTTTGAAGTAAAGCTTTCTTTTAGTATCACTAAAAAAATAAGCGCAAATGCCTTGATTTTGATACCAAAGCACGAAATCTTGAATTTTATGGAAAAATCCATAAGTAGAAATCACCTTAGGGTTTGGAAGAAGCCGCTAGAAATCACCTAGTGTCTCCCAAGGAAAATTAGTGCATTAATGATACCCTGTCGGCTGGAAAATCAAAGTCTTCAAAAGTAATAAGATTGAGCAACTCAGACACCCTTCTTGCGATATTCACAGAAACATTTCCTGCCCCTCAAATAAACCAATTCAGAGTAAGCTGCCGAAACAAAAAGGTAAAAGAGTAAGCCCAAGCAGCAAAATTGAGATCCCAAGTCTTTATAGGAGAGAAAGTGCTTGAATAACCAGACTGAACAAAAGATGCTTGAACAACACATTCAAAAACAGCTCTTGAATCTCCAAATGGTGAGCTGAAATTCCAAAAGCAAAAATTCTTCCATTTTCTGCGAACTCTCCTAGATAACTCGGTTCCACCAATTGAAAATCCACCTAAAATTGGTCATGTGAAAAACAAATCTCTTGCTGTTTCACAATCCATAAATCTCTTTCAAATATGAAGAGAAGAGATGAAGACATTGCCTTCTGCCTTTGATAATCTGATTTTAAAATGAGTTCCAAAGCTGTAAAGGCCATGGAGGTTTCTTTACAAGACCAAGCTGTGAGTTGAAGTAGTTGAAGCTTGACATTGGAGACTTGACCGTATCAAAATCATAAGGTATGAGAAATGGAGGTAAAGGCCATGAGCCTTTACAAGACTTGTTAGAAGTGAGTCTGAGCATATGTAAGAAGGGCTGATCTGGGCTATCAAAATCATCCTTAGCCTGTGATGTTTTTTCCAGGTAATACCTTTGGGCATAGACTAGTTGAGGCTGTTCTGAGATCATGAAGGTTTTTCAACTCTGGACCAGAGTGTGATTTAGTAAGCTTCTTTGACAAATGAACTTCTGAGATCCTAGTGACACTGGTGGTTTAGTGGAGAACATGACAGATCTACATCTCCTGTGCCCATGAATGAAACAATTCCTGAAATGTCAGTAAGAGTGTCTTGTATAAAATGACCATAAAATGACATGTCTGCTCTCGCATAGAGAAAGGGCTTCTGTATCTGGCAGTTACCTTTTAGCAAGAGAGATAGTTGCTGTCTTAACAACCTCTCCCAAGTAAGGATTGCTTGCTTGTGTAGTGCTTAAGAATGTGTTCCCCGCATGATGTACAGTCTGTGTGAATAATCATGCTGTAGTCTGGCAGGCTGCTTGTATCCAAGTTCCAATTTGAGCATCTCCTGGGCCTCACTCATGTTGATACATCTCCTTCATGTCTTCTGGGACTCCCGCTGTAGTCTGGCAGGCCACTTTAGGTGACATTCCTTTCCACAGATGAGCTCCCCAAGCGGTGTCCGAGGTTTATGTGGGTAAAATGTGTCCAAATCTCTGCAGTGTCTGTATCCAGCCCATTTTGAGTATTCCTGATTGCACTTTCCTAATTCCTTTTTGAAGGCAATTGCACGGCAAAATGACAGTGTCACAATCCCAATGGCATTGTAGATACATTTTTGAGATACCCATGCCCAATAGATGATGGAAGTATGAGAACAGAAGTAAAGTCAGTGACTGGGTGTCAAGGCGATCTGCTTAGTACAATATCCTTGCAGTCATGGAAGACTGATGAGATAGATGTACTAGTTTGAGTGACAGACTCTTTTGTCTTTGTCCGGGTTAAAAATCTCCCATCCATAGAGCTGTATTATGTCTTGAGGGAGAGAAGCTTCTGTCTTTTTTCTCATCTAGTCGCCAGAGTAAGTCATTCACACAATTATGGGAACATCAGATGCTGCTATGGGTGATTCAGAAGCTGTAATGTGGCAGCCGTCCAAGTAGAATAAGGATATGGTCAGTTGATTTGTGAATAATGCCTTGAAGCCACTGGTAAAAGATCACTATACTTTCTGCTTTGTAAATACTCTGGGGCTGCAAGATAAGCCAAGGGCAATGCAAGCCCAATGAAAAGATCCTTGCCCTTCCTGAATACTTTCTGCAGCTTAGCCTTATGGGCACATGAAAATTAACCTTGAGCCAACCTGGGACCTTCCAGGTAAAAAGTAGCAAGTACGTGTTGCTGCTCTCTCAACATCTTGAACTTAGAAATAAAATCCAGGCGAATAAAAGAATGCCTCCAAAATTGGTCTCATCTGTTTGGGAGTTGGTACAAGAAACGAAGCGAGAATATCTCCGAAGCTGTTTCTGACACGTGGACTCTTGTACATCTTTGATCTGGAGAAAACAGAAACTTGCTTGAGGAGGGCGTTGTGTTGGATATATGATCTGGCGTACTGTTGAAGCTGTGACTTGTGAAACAAATCTGTACCGGAGACAATGATATCCCTTTTGGATCATCTTGAGGACAGTCCACCAATTTCTTTTGAGAAATGAAAAGGGTCTTCCTCCCCAAGGGCTGCCGCTGACCCCTCACTAGCTGCTGAAGCAGGTGAACAGCAGTTGAGCTGCCGAAACTTACCCTTACCCTCACCAGGGCCCTCTGAGCCTCTCTGTACCATCTCTGCCCCCTATAAGCAGACACATAACCCTGGCAGCACCACGTCTTTACCTAGCCCTAGGGAACTAACCACCTGCAGAGGCCATCCTTAAAAGTCTGCCCCAGTCTACCCACTAGCTTTTTTGTCCACCATTTGCTTCCATCTTTAACAGTCTGCATGTCTCAGAGCACATTAAAATCTTTAAAACACTGGTGCTTCCACAGGCGGTCAAATGCTGCATCAGAAACCAATCCGTCAAAATCCATGCTCTCTTGCTCACAGCCATAGAAGAAGCCCAACCATAGCAGTCTACCCAGAACAGCTGCCATGCAACCAGCCACCCAAGCAAGCTGAACCAAATCAAAAAACATAGCAAAAAATGCTTCCAGCTTACTCAGACACCTCCCCCCAAATCAGCAATTCTTTACCTTCTGGAAAGATAAGCATCCACCTTAATAATGATAATTGTGAAAGGAAAGGGAAGAACCTCATAGCATATGAAATTGCTATCCAAACGCCCTCCACCCTAGATGAAAAGAAGTGCCTCTTTTTCAGAGGGTAAGCTTTTTTGACCCACAGAAGCTTTGACACTTCAGGCCCCTTAAAACAGTTTCTGGGTCAAATACCACTGAAACACAGTTTTACTATAATACTGGAACTCTTAAATAAATACTTATGAGCAACAGGAGCAGGAGGCAAGGAATCAGGGTTCAGAGCAGGCCTCAAAAATCGGTCACAGAGAAGCCTCTGCAAAACATCCTCACCACATTCAAACAAGGGAGGAATAGCTAAGGGCTTATGCTGAGGTAAAAGCAGAATTCCCCAAGCTTTTCTTCCCTCATGGAGTGAAGAGTCTCTCAAAATGAAAGCTCCTCAGGGGAGAAGAAGGATCTCTGAAAATGGCTCCTCAGGAGGCTGAAGGAGGTGGAATCATCACATCAAATCCCAGAAAGAAGACTCTGAAGCCATCCAACACCACAGAAGACTCTCTCAAAACTCTAACCTCCTGTTCCACCCCAGGCCTCCAAGGCCACCCTAGGCCTCTTATCTAATGGGGGCATCAAATCTCTTTTCAGGTAATCAAGTTTCTAGGGCACAGAGCCAAAAGCTAGGAGAAGCCCCTACAGAAGCTGAACTTGGCCTTCTGAAGAAAGCCTTCCTCTAAAAAGCCCCACAGAAGAAGGAGAGGCTAGGAAGAGCAAGAAGAACAGAACAGCCTGGCCTGAGAAGCCCCCTCCTGAGAGCCCACATCCTGTAATAGTAAAGTATCTGCCTAAAGTATCTGCCTGGGCAAGACTCCTGGACTGGCCTCAATTCCCCTTCGAGATTAGGCCTCCGGCCGGTCCGGGACTGACTGCTTCCTTTCACCCTAGACGCTTCTTTTGGTTTTTCCCCAAGCGCCGAAGCATCCGGCATCCGACGGCATAGCGCGGCAACACGCGACATCAACCTACAACAACGCTAACTATAATAGTGCGCTTTTAAATCTAGCACAAGAGCTGCAACCAGCAACTGCGTTGTACCGCCAACAAACAAGGACAAACAAAAGCAAAAGTATGTGGCGTAATGATATTCATCCCTATCGGTATCACATTCCTACTTTCTTTTTTCTGACATCTGATAAAATAATACTGACACAAAAAAAAAAACCAAGGTAACGGTTTATTTAGCCAACTCTACGGTCTGGTCTGAAACTGGTTTCGAAAATTCAAAACGCCAAACGCCAACCTGCAAAAATATCTTCTGCATCGGACCACGGGCAAAGACTGAAAAAATGATCGGTCGTCATATGAGTACCCAGTACCCTGACGTACTAGCGTCAGTCGGGCGCTATGACGACGCCCAGCCTTATACTCTGGTATCGGCCGACACTGGCCGGACTACTATACCAATAGTGACTGCTGCAAGGAGGGAAGAAGAACATCTTAGGGATTGGTGAGACCAGTAAATGTTTAAGGTCCTGCATCTCTTTTCCTTTCTGTTGCAGAGATTTAAAGAGGTCTGCAACCTTAGAGGCGAAAAGAGCAGCATTGTCCAGGGAAGCATCAGTGAGCTTAGCTCTGAAATCATCTGGCAGGGGTATAGGCAAAGCCAAGAGTATTTGCATAAGGCAGATGCTGACACTGCTGACCTGGCAGAGGATTGCGCAGCATCACATCTACACTTGGAGTGTCTGGTGACCTGGGCTGAGAGAGCCAGGAGAGAAGACAGTGATGTTTTGGCAGGGGAGTCAGGAATATCTGCCAAATGTTTAGTAGCAGATTGTAAGAAAGAGACAAGTTGTACGTGGCCATGTGTGTCTGATGGTTTGTGACTCTGAAAGCCAAGGTAGCAGCATTATAAATCTTTTTGCCTAATGTTTCCATTGTCTTGCTGTCTTTGTCAGCTGTGAGAATGGTAGTAGTAGGCAAGAGTTTAGTGGCTTTGTCAGTGGCAACAGATATAGTGGCTGGGTCATCAGATGCTTACCAGAGTCAGGTACTTTGTAAAGGCTGTCAGGTCAATGTGAGGCCGAAGGCTGTGAGTCAGAGTTCAGAGATGCAGAAGAAAAGGCATCTAGAAAGGCAGGCAAGATGCGAGGAACAGAAGATGGGTTAGGGGGTTTCCATTTGAATGTGGTCATAGTACCTCTTTTGTACCTCTGACATTTCTGAAGAATCCAATTTAAAGTGTTTCTTCATCCTAATTGTCTCACTGAAGGTCAGATGTTCAACTGGAGAATCAGGGTCCAGTGACTCTTCCTCGAGGGATCTGTACCCCAAGGGTGAAGAGAGTTGGGAGTTGTGGGAAAGCGATTCCTCAGAGAAATCTGAAAGGACCTCCTCTTCCCTGAGTGCTGGATCTATAGGCAGAGGTCTAGGGCTCAGGAAAAGTGGAGGCAGTAATAGCTGGTGTACGCCTCAGTGCCAAGAAGGCAATGAACAGACTCAAGCTGAAAGCCTGCCATTCGGGCATAGTTTCTGCAGAGGGGGAGATGGGTTTTCCCTTCTTTTAAGAGGGGCAGTGGACGTCTGTCTGGAAATTGGCGACTGCAAGGGATTGGAAGGCTTGGATGACTCCCCAGGAAACGCTGGTCCCCACCCCCAGGTGTCTGCTAGTGGTGCCAGAATAGCCTCTGCGGAGGTGCTCTCGCCTGTGGATGGTGTGGCGACCTTAGAGATACCCGCGACCTCTGAAATGGTGGACCCGGAACGCGACCCTGTAACCACTCCTATGTCAGCCACAGGTTGGGAGTCAGCCGGAAGAGGTTCAGCAGTAATCTAAGGACGCAAGGTCCTGGCCTTCGTTTTTGGTGGTTCTGTGGGGCCGTCAGAAGAGCCCTCCATCCTAAACATAAGTAGTTTCAGGTGTTGGTTCTCAAGGTATAGGTTTAACACATGCAAGTGACTGCACAAAGTTTTCGGTATGAACGCCTGGCAGATTGGGAAAATCTCACAACCAGAAGGCCTGCCCTAACAAAAGACACTTGCCATGGGTGTCCTTATGAGGGATCTGGCATCCACACTGACATTTACCCTTGCTGGATGACAATAACAAGCAATAATAAGAAATTAGAAGGACTGAAAAGGTCCACAATGGGGTACTTATCTGAACGAATACGATGTTAGCAGTAACAGGAACACTTGGAGTATGACTGGTGGCTGAAAAGTTCTGAGGGCTGGTGCGTGCGGATGTCATCTTTATGGCCCACAAACTCTCGTCCACGTATGACACAACAAAGAGGGACTGAAAGCTTTTGGATACTGGCTGTACATAGACAAGACTGAAGGGTAAACCCATAAGCAGAATACTGCAACATGGGACTAGAAGGACATCTATGTATATGTGCACCCTGAACAGACATCAACCTGGCTAACAGGAAAAACAATGTTCCTACTTAAGAGTGAACCTGCAAGCTACCCTAAAAATTATAGACCAATGACTTGTCTTCAGACGTATAAAAAATAAACTGGAAATGATGCAGACAGAGTTTCAAGTCATTTAGAAGAAAACTCAATTATGGCAAAAGAACAAAAGGCCAACAAAAGAAAGTCATATGGAACAAAGGATCATTTGTTAAAGTCATACTGGAGAACTGTAAAAAGGGAAAGAATCTAAGTATGGCATGGATTGACTACAAAAAAGCATTTGGTGATAACCCACATTCATGGATAAAAGGGTGCTTAAAAATATGCAAGATCAGTGTATTACAGTGACCACGAAACAGTGACAGACCACACTGCAATTAAGCCATGATAAAGGACAAATTATTATCTCACGGACAAAAATTCAAAGGGGGATATTCCAGGGCGACTCTGTCACCGCTGCTATTCTGTCTTGCCCATTAACAGCTTAGATCACGGCTACAATTTGGCTCCTAGAAAACAACGAGGTGCAAAAACCTCTCATCTTCTCTTTGTTGAAGATTTAAAACTGTATAGCTCATCAGAAGAGGAACTGAAAGCACAACTACAAGTTGTCAAAACTTTTTCAGATGATATAAGAATGTTATCTGGTCTTGATAAATGTGAAAAGCAACATTTAAAGCAGGAAAACTGCAGCACCAAGAAAACATCAGTTTGGGACAAGAATGTGATATAAAAGAACTTGAGCAAGAGGGAGTGTATAAATACTTAGGAACTGATGAAGGATCAATCATAAAACATGAACAAATGCGAACAAACTTAGTAAGAAATACTTTAAAAGACTTAAATTAATCCTGAAAACAGTGTTGGCGTCTAGGAACAAAATTCAAGCTATAAACCAATTTGCCCTTCCTGTCTTAACTTACAGTTTTGGAGTGATTGATTGGCCCCAAAACATGTTGGATAGATTAAACAGAAAAACAAGAAGGATGCTTCATGCTCACCAAATGATTTAAATAAATCAGTGCATAACAAGATTATATATTCCCTGTTCCAAACAAGGGATGGGCCTCCCTGAAACAGACTGCATGTATAGATCTGCAATCGTGGGACTGCACACATCTGCTGACCTCACATGACCCAAACATAGTGAAAATTTTGAAACCCGTGGAGAACAAATCTAAGATGACTTCAATGCTTAGTCTAACAGAGGCATATCAGCATCAAGCAGGAATGGAAATCAAACCAGAAGTATATAAAAATCAGGCAGCTACTGAATGCATCGAAAAACAAAAGAAAGAATATAAGGTGAAGGACCGAATGAGAAGGCAAAAAGTGTGGAAAATGCATAAATATAGTTGCAAGTATAGAAAACTTCTGGAAGAACCTCATGTTGATCAGGGCCAAATGCAGGAAAGGTTAATGAGAGGTGAATTCAAACCAAAAGATGAAAGGTTAATATTGGTGGCCCAAGATAGTGGGCTACTGCACGTTGGTTTACAAAGTCTATTGAACATGTGGAAGAAACAGACAACTGTAGGTTTTGTAAAACAGAACTGGAAACAGTCACACACCTTGTTGCTGGCTGTGACATACTAATGGCAGAAGAACTCTATAGTGAAAGGCATAATAATGTGGCGAGAATGTTGCACTGGGGTTCGTGCAAACATTATGGTGTTGAAGTGGCTGAAAAACACTGGAAACATGAGCCACAAAGCATTATAGAAAATCATGAAGTGTACATCACATGGGCTCACCCATTACCAACAGTTCAAAAGATAAATGCTAGAAAACCGGATACAGTGGTCCATGAAAAGAAGACAAAAGTGAGACGTGGCCAAGATGCCAGTCTGATAGCAGCAAAAATCCACAGCTCTGCTTAGATTTTAATATCCTGGCAGGAAATGTACTTTCATTTTTAGAAAAATCTAACAAAGTATACTAAAAGATAGAAAAACAAAGACTCTATTATTATCTAAAATTTAATACATAGTGAAGAGAATATTTTTTAACTATTCCTGTCAAGAAGTTTTCTACTGGAGATCTCAACATGAGCAACTCAAAGAACCCACACCAGGAGAGTGCAGTGAAGAAAGAACTACATCTTATAATAACCAACATCCAAGAACTGTCACTAAAAATGGGCAAATTTGAAAACAAAATGGATATTAAACAAGAATGCAGTAAACAACTGGAACTTTTAAATGGAATAGTGAAAAAAACAATGTTAACAGATTCTTCCCTTAGAGGAAACCGTAACGGACCTGGATACTAGTATGACAGAAAGTAACTGACCTGGATACTAGTATGACAGAAAATGAACATCACAATGAATTTCTTCTGAAACAAAACACCACGATAATTTGAGAAACTGGAAGACCTTGAAAGTAGTTCAAGGAGGAATAGCATAAGAATATATGGAATTCCTGAGAAAGAAGACTGTGCTAACATGATTCAATTCCTCAATAAGTGGTTTTCATCAGCACTAAATATGCCTGAATCCCTCTCTTTTAGAACGGAAAGGGCTCATCGGTCCCTGGCAAATCTAGCTTCATCTCGGAGTTCATCTAACCCCAGGTCTTTCCTCACTAGACGAGGACTTGGTGCTGAAATCAGCTTGGACTAATTCCCCTATTAAAATGGGTGAAAAAGTTATTCGTTTTGACAATGACTACACCTCTACAATCATATCCAGAAG